>NC_091442.1:34584591-34886600 GCF_964237555.1 Oryctolagus cuniculus
TTGTTATGCTAATATGTGGTTATGTTCCTAGAGGAGGATGCTAAGCAAATCCCGGAATCTTTGTTTCTGAAAACCTTTTGCAAAAACCTACATGGGGCCAGCATGTGGCATAGCTGGTGAAGCAGCAGCCTGTGACACTGGCATCCCATATGGGTGCCAGTTTGAGTCCCAGCTGCTCCACTTCCAGTGTATCTCCCTGCAATTGCCCCTGGGCAAGCATTGGAGGATGGCCCCAAGTGCTTGGGACCCACCACCCATGTAATAGATGTGGAAGAAGCTCCTGGCTTCTGGATTCACAGCCTGGTCTAGCCCTGGCCATTGTGGGCATTTGGGGAGTGAACCAGCGAATAGAAGATCTCTCTCTGTCTCTCTTTCTCTCTGTGTAGCTCTGGAAGTGGAGCAGCCGGGACTTGAACCGGCACCCATATGGGATGTCGGCACTGTATGCAGAGGCTTTACCCACTATACCTCAAATAAATTTTAAATAAAATTTTAAAACCCTCAGAATCCTGCTTTGATGGATGGCTTTGGTCACCATGTGTTCTTATTCTGAACCAAGAGACCAAAGTCAAGCCAAATCCCCAGACTCCAATGCCCTGCTTATCCTCTGACATCTTTCTGGTAATCGCTGCACTCAACCTGATTTAAAGGACAGTGCAGCACCAATCCTGTCTTACAGGTGTTCAGCTTTAAGGACTGAGGCTATACTGAGTATAAAAGCTCCTGGTCGCCGGTGCCGCGGCTCACTAGGCTAATCCTCCGCCTTGCGGCGCCGGCACACCGGGTTCTAGTCCCGGTCGGGGTGCTGGATTCTGTCCCGGTTGCCCCTCTTCCAGGCCAACTCTCTGCTGTGGCCAGGGAGTGCAGTGGAGGATGGCCCAAGTGCTTGGGCCCTGCACCCCATGGGAGACCAGGAGAAGCACCTGGCTCCTGCCTTCGGATCAGCGCGGTGTGCCGGCCGCATTGTGCCAGCCGTGGCGGCCATTGGAGGGTGAACCAACGGCAAAGGAAGACCTTTCTCTCTGTCTCTCTCTCTCACTGTCCACTCTGCCTGTCAAAAAAAAAAAAAAAGCTCCTGGTGCATTTTCTAACTCAAGTCTCAGTTTGGATAATGAGCAGGAATTTAAAGGAATAGAAGGCAAGAGAAGCAGCACCTGATGCCACTTGAGTTAGCTTGGCATAGTGACATACCACCTTGTTAGGGACCAGAAGAAACTACTTACACTATTTTTACTCAGGACTCGTCATACACCAGACACTTCTGCACGTATAAACTCACATACATGCTTCACAGTCACTTATATTTCAAGGACTATTATTGTCACCACTCACAGAAAATGAAACTGAGGCCCAGAGAAGTTAAAGAATGTGACCAAGTTTGCACAAGCAGGAAGAATCTGAAGTGGGATTCAGCCCCACACAGGCCAGCTCCTGAGCGAGGTTGTTACAGCATGTGCCACTGCTTGAATACTGCTTCAGCTCTGCCATGTGATATGCCCCCGGGCCCTGGCAGCCTCCCTGAAATTGGATGGCCTCCTCTGTAAATGGAGATGACTCCAGATTTGTCTAGCGCCTTGCAACAGTCAGGGAAACTAAATGAGATATTGAAGAAACTCTTTGAAAATAGCACAACAGTCATGCCCCTAGCTAACAAGAAGTGCTTATTTCCTGGCACCAGACATTCTCTGGGTTCAGTGTGGTGGCCATTCTCTGATAGAATTTTCACAATTCTGTGAGGTAGTTACCTTCATTGTACAGGTGTGGGAAGTGAAGCTTAGGGACATCAAACAATCTTATTTTTCCAGGCTGCATGGTTAACAGAAAGCAGAAATGGATTTGCATCAAAGTCTACCTAACTCCAGATGTTGTTCTTATAGGTGGTTGTGATGTGTGTTTTGCTGTGGTATGATTCTTGTGAATCTAAGTAAATTGATATTTTAATTAGGGTTCATATGACTATGCTTCAACAGTGCCAGCTCCATTTTGAACTTTCTTCTTGTAATAATGCAATAACTGAGACAAGCGATCGGTGAATAGCAAGGAGGCCCCTACTTCACACAGGTTGACTAATAGCCACATGGACAAGTGTGTGCCCATATGCAAATGAGATTGTCTGGGTCTAGGACTTCTGCTTCCAAGGCTGACAACTCAAGCTAAGACAGTACCCCTTCTGGAGACATCAGTACTAGTGTCTGCAAATTGCCATCTGAGCTACATCTCCCCATAACTCCACTCTCTGAGGATATTCACTCTGAAAAGATATCAGTCCCTGGAGGCTCTGCGGCAGTGAAGGCCCCTTGACTGCATCGCTGATGGCTTGATGGCGATCTGCAACCATTGAGCACCACCCTGAAGGGAATTATTTTTCCAGACCACTTAGAAAATCTCCTTCGTGGATACATAATGTTTTCTTCATTACTAGTATTCTGTGCTTGAGTTATTTTTTCACCTATTTATTTTTGCCTATTTTTCATATATTGCTTTTATATATTCTGCTTTTGAGTGCACTGCAATAAAACAATTAATTTGGGAACTATCTTTGATCCACTTATTGTGTCATTTGATTAAAGACTAAAAGGAATCATCTCTCCTGGAAAATTGCAACCATTGAGGGTTTGTCACCAGGTACTGGGGAAACTGGGTCACCGTGGTTGGATCAATGTGGTGTGGGCAATGCTTGATCACCAGATTGCCAAGTGCTGTTGCATTATCGATTTGGGGTTACATTCACTGTAACCAAATTCACAAAAATGAATTTTAGACAAAGCTAATCATTGTGTACCTGAAACAAGCCTGGAGGTGCATAACTAGGTGCGGTGTGTGTGTGTGTGTGTGTGTGTAGTTCAAGGGGAGGCTTCCAAATACCATTTAACATCATAAAACTGCAGAGAACTTGGAGATAAGTTGACAACAATTAAGATACATGTCACCATGCAAGATGTAAGCTCCTTAAAAAAAATAAAGGATTATTCCAGAGAAACTATTATAGAAAGAAGAAAAGGACAAGAAACTTTGGGAAAAACAAAAACTGGAACATTATCATATAGTTTCTTGGCTTATTGGTAAATAAAGAAAAAAAATCTTCAAAATTTTATTTTACATGGCCATTTATTGAGTTAGCCAAAAACAGCACACCCACCAAAAAAATTGGGGAAAACAGAGGAAGTGGGCCAATTGTGAATAATAATAATAATAATAATGAAGAATTATTATTACTGTAGCAGAAGGCAAAAGGATATGGATGTCTAAAACTTATATATGCAGTAATACACATATTTCATCATATATAAAGAATTGAGAAAAAACTGACAAAACTGAAGAAATGTCCTTCCTAGTGGCTTTTTGGGGAAAAAAAAAGAATATGGGATTATGACGGGGTTTGTCTGGGAACCACTGAATTTCTTACATTTTTTTTTGTCAGTCACATTTGGTGTATTTTTTTTCGTGAGATATATTAAAGTCAATTAAAAAGAAACATTTCTTAAAAAATGAGCATATGAGAATATACTCGAGTAAACCTGACAAAAAACCAATCCTTTGAGTTAATGATCAGAAAAAGAGATTGATTTACATGAGTAGAACAGAAAAAGGGTGATCAACCATTGTTCTGGAGTTATATCGACAGTAACTATTCACAAGGGATATAAGAAGCTGCTATCCTCGGGAATTTATATCATCTGAGAACGTGGGTTTCTAAATGCTGCCAGTGCATTTGGATCCACATCTTGATTGATGGGAAGCCTTCATAGAGATGATTTTTTTCATTAAGGTGTTTAAATCATGAGTTGATCTCTAACCTGAACACCCTGGTTTTTAGTTTTCAGTTCTTGCAAAAGTTTTTGAATATCAGCAAAATCCTTTTAATTTAATCCCCCAAAAGTGAAGTGCAGCTTGTGAAAGATGTCCAAATGGAGGCATATAAGGAAACCATATGTACATGAACTAATGTCACTTCTTTCTGGAATTTCTAAAATTCATCTTAGCTCACAGGGCTTCAGCTGTGGAAGGAGTACAGAGAGGGTAAATCTATAAGGTATATTCTTTATAGTTATGTGGAAAAATGTTTACATGAGTAAGATTAGTAACTAATGAAATAACTCTGCAGGTGTATTTTAAAATTATCTGACAGTAAGCATGCTGACTGGCCCACAAATTTTCTTAATGTATATTTTTTTATTCTCTAATGTTTTTAGTTCAAGAAATCAGTTTTAGAAATATGCATTCCACTTGAAAAAATTCTTGCTAGAAATCTGACCTGTTTTACATTTATTTAAATATATATGTATATATTTTGCTTTTACACCCCCTGCCATTCCTAATTAATAAAGAGAGCCTACGGGTCAGCGCTGTGGTGCAGTGGGTTAACGCCCTGGCCTGAAGCACCGGCATCCCATATGGGCGTCGGTTCAAGACCTGGCTGCTCCACTTCCAATGCAGCTCTCTGCTATGGCCTGGGAAAGCAGTGGAGGATGGCCCAAATTCTTGGGCCCCTGCACCCGTATGGGAGACCTAGAGGAAGCTCCTGGCTTCTGGCATTGGATCAGCGCAGTTCCGGCTGTTGTGGCCATCTGGGGAGTGAACCACCAGATGGAAGACCTCTCTCTCTCTGCCTCTCCTCTCTGTAACTCTGACTTTCAAATATATAAATAATCCAAAAAAAAAAAAAAAAGAGAGAGAGAGAGAGCCTAGTCAGTAATATCAGTGATTTTTTTTTTTTGACAGGCAGAGTGGACAGTGAGAGAGAGAGACAGAGAGAAAGGTCTTCCTTTGCCGTTGGTTCACCCTCCAATGGCTGCCATGGCTGGCGCGCTGCAGCCGGCACACCGCGCTGATCCGAAGCCAGGAGCCAGGTGCTTCTCCTGATCTCCCATGGAGTGCAGGGCCCAAGCACTTGGGCCATCCTCCACTGCCTTCCCTGGCCACAGCAGAGAGCTGGCCTGGAAGAGGGGCAACCGGGACAGAATCCAGTGCCCCAACCGGGACAGAATCCGGTGTGCCGGCGCCGCTAGGTGGAGGATTAGCCTATTGAGCCAAGGCGCCAGCCGATACTTTAGTTTTCAAACTGTTGACCTGCTCATCAGAGGTTTGAAATAGATTTGGATCCATATCACACAAATTCTCAAGGTATTAATTTTCTAGCTTATTCAAAATTATGAAATAGATATTTGAGACAAATTTTACAGCATGGACAAAACTTGAATACATTATGCTAAGTGAAATAAGCCAGACAGAAAAATGGAATCTACTGTACTATTCAATGTATGAAGGTACTTCAAAAGCTTTTTGGAAAATAGAATTCAAAGATGCTTGTTTTGGTGAAAAAAAGTGTCTGAAATCCATGAATAATTTTTCATAATATACATTTTTCATTTGGAAGACTCCTTACATGAATAGTTTCAAAATTTTTGCACCAAAATCAACTTATCTTTTAATTTCATTTTCTATGAAGTTTTTGAATTACTCATGTATATGTGGTAACTACAGTAGACAAATTCATAGAGCCAGAAAGTAGTATGGCAATTTCCAGGGGCTGAGAAAAGTAGAGAATCAGAAGTTTGTGTTTAACAGGTACAGAGTTTCAATTTGGAAGGACAAAAAGTTTCTGGAGATAGAGGGCATAGATGGTTGTACACAATGTGAATGCATTTTAATTCCACTCAACTGTATGCTTACAAAGGTAAATTTTATGTTAAGTATACTTTCAATAATACTAATAACAGCAAACAGCCTATATGTCTGAGGAATTATGACTTGCATGGGAGGATGTAGTTAGCAGACAAAGGCAATGCTAAAGATGTCATGGGAAACGAAATGATGTGGAGAGTTGAAAGATCTTCTTGATCATGTCCCCTCTCTACAGTGTGGGTCTAATAAAGCTCACCTCTACATTTTGGCTCTGACACCTAATTAGGGGTCTGTTTTCAGTTCTATTGCTGGAGTGAGGAGTTAATGTAATTACTAGATTCAAGGTTTCCAGCCACACAGAAAACTGGAAATGAAAAGAAAAAGACGAAAATGGCACATTTAATGTACATCTTAAGAGTGAGTCTTTTCTCATGGACTCCCTTATAAAGAGTTATTTCTCGTCTTCGCCTCAGATCTATTTTGAAGAGCTTGGTAAATGTAATAATGGATATTTAAGTACCTCAGAAATACCTACTTGTGTTCAGATAATTTAGATTTAATGACTGGCCTGTCACTGGTAGAAGAAAGATGGCTGTTTCAGAACTTGTATTGCAGAAAGGAGGGCGCCAAGCACACCATCTTCTTACTGAGATGTAATTGCTCAGATACACATTTGCTACAGTTTCAGAATCAAATCCAAAAGATCCAACAGGCTTTCATTTGTGTTCCTTTTAGGGAAAATATATCTTGAATTACATATTTAGGATCCAGGCAAAAAACAAAAAAATTACTTGGAATGAGTTTATAATATTCTAATAATAAAGTTATTTTCTAAGAAAAAAATACTATTATATGTCAAAGACACGGTTTGCATTCCTTGGTTTATTTTACTGCAGTGTTTCCTGGATATGAACCATGGGGCATTTTACTGTATTCTCCTGGATGGTTTCAACTCCAGAAAAATCACTTCAAATTATGTAGGGTCAGCAAGATTATTCTGGCATCTGGTCTCTGCTGCTATTGCACAGGCACAAATCAACTGGATTTGTGCTTTGTGCCTTTGTGCTCTGTTGACCTGAGTCCTAATCCAACTATGGCACCTGCCTTCTCAACAGCTCCTTTTGTGGCTCTGACTCCAACCTTCTGGCTGACTCCTTGTGTTGTATTTGCCCTTTTCTACATTTGTGACTCTCTTAGGCCTTTCTATCTAATCAAAATATTTGGATTTTATCTCTCTGCTGGTTTCTTCACAGCTAAGCTTTCTTCTTCTATTATGATTCTGGAATCCATGGCCACAGTTGTATTTTGCAAAGCCATTCATTTTACTCTACACTGTCTAGACATTCAACTTTACCAGGCCTTTCTGATCTTACTTAACTCCTTATCCACTCTTGAAAGAATCCAAGAGGAGATTCAGAAGCATAGATCTGGAGCCGTGGAGAGGGGGCCTTGGCTATGTACTCGTATTTAGATTCTTGGCAAACAGAGAAAGTAAAAAGTCATAGTAAAGGAAAAGACCATGGTAAAATAGAACTTTTATTGTAATATTTAACACAGTTTGCTGCAGTTTTTTGGTTTGGTTTGGTTTTGGTGCTTACTATGTTGATGCTACTTTAAAATCCATTGTTTTATTTATTTATTTATTTCTTATTAATACAAAGAGAACAGATTTCATGTATTTCATAGGTTACAATGCTAAGAAAATAATCATACTTTCCTCCCTCCCTCTCTCCTTCCTCAAATCCCCCTCTTTCCCTCTCTTCTTTCATTAATTTTTACAAAGTCATAATTTTAATTCACAGTATAATCACAGGCTTAATTCACCACTAACCATAATATTGACCAAGTAAAAAATAGGAAGACCACAGTTCCAAAAGAATATAAACAAGAGCTAAACACTACAATCATATCGCAAGGTATCTATTTCATTCCCATATTTTTATATGCTACATTAGCTGCCACATATCAGAGAAAATATATGATATTTGTCTATTTGAGACTGCCTATTTCACTAAGCATAAGGATTTCCAGTTGCATCCATTTTGTTGCAAAAGACAGGATTTCATTCTTTTTTGTGGCTGAATAGTACATTCCACAATGAATATAGATCACATTTTCTTTATCCAGCCATCAGTTGATGGACATCTGTGTTGGTTCCATATCTTAGCTATTGTGAGTTGAGCTGCAATAAACATGGAGGTACAGATAACTCTTTCATATGCGGATTGCATTTCCTTTTGTTAAATTCCCAGGAGTGGGATCACAGATCATATGGTAGATCTGTTAGGTAGGAAGTCAGAAATGAGCTTATGTGTGTGTGACAAAGGCCTAAGGAATTGACATCTAGGTCCAGCATCCGCATCTCAAAGTCATCCCAATAACCTTCCAGGTGCAGCCCCGTATCTGCACTTCAAATGTCCTGCCTGGATCCTGATGACCTTCCAGGGGGTCCTGCCCCTTCTACCTGACAACCATCCTTCCTCTAAGGTGGGGTGATGCCAGCCAGGCTTCCCCTGTTTGGTAACTTCAGGGAAAAACTAAGAAAGGAATTTTTCATATTTACACCCAACAAGAAGGAGAGGGGGAGGGAAGGCAAGACCCATCCCCTTAAAAACCCCAACCTAAATGTGCACTGTGCACTCTCTCGCAGGTCCTGTCTGGAGAGGCGCTCATCTGTTCTTACGGATGTCCCTACCCTAACCAACCTTGCTATTTTGCTTTCCACTACTCTCTGTCTCATGCCTGAATTCTTTCTTGCATGAAGACAAGGACCCTTTGCTTCCCTGGTAACAGATCTATTTTCAAATTCCTAAGGAATCTCCATATTGTCTTCCATAATGATTGTACTAGTTTACATTAACAGCGAAAGTAGATTAGGGTACATTTTTACCCCCATCCTCTCCAGCATTTTTTTTTAAATTCTGTATGAGAGCCATCCTAACTGGAGTGATGGGAAACCTCATTGTGGTTTTTGTTTGCATTTTGTCAGCATATCTAAAAGTTTACTTATGATCTTCCTGTTCAGTCTACCTGTTCATTTTCTACCCATCACAATCCTATATGGCATGCACTACCATTGCATTGAATTTCTGAAGCAAGTTCTCAGATTCCACCTTGACTTCCCCATCTGCATCATCCTGCTCATCCAAAGATCACAAATTCTTGTGCACAATACAAATGTCCGCTATTTCTAAACAATCCTCTAAATTCTCACTATATTACTTTCTTATTGCTGCTTAAACAAACTGCCACAAACTTAGTAGCTTAGACAACATATTTTGTTGCACAGGTCTGGAGGTTAGAAATAGGGCATGGATCTCATGGGGAAAAAATCTAGGTATTAACAGGGCTGGGTCCCTTTGTGGAGGCTCTAGGGGAGAATCCATTTCCTTGGCTAGCTGAGCCTCTAGATGTCCCCAGTATTTTTTGGTACATACATTCCATACTTAAAGCCATGAACATTGCCTCTCTCTTTGTCCTCCATTCCTTCCCACTGGCCTCTGACTCTTCTTTTTGTCTTGCCCTTTCACTTTTAAGGGTCCTGGGTCCTTGTGATTATTTTGGGCCCATCTGGCCAATCCCTATTTTAAGATCGGATTAAGTAGCAACATTAATTCTACCTGCAACCTTAATTCACCTTTGTAGTGGAACCTAACATATTCATAGATTTCAGGGATTAGAATTTGGACATCTGAGGGAGGCATTATTTTGCCTACTATACTCACTGCCACCACACTGTCTATGCCACCATCATCTCTCTCTCTCTCTTTGTTTTTTTTTTTTTTTTTGCTATTTTTTTTTTAATTTTTTGACAGGCAGAGTGGACAATGAGAGAGAGAGACAGAGAGAAAGGTCTTCCTTTGCCGTTGGTTCACCCTTCAATGGCCACCGCGGCCGGTGCACCACGCTGATCCGAAGGCAGGATCCAGGTGCTTCTCCTGGTCTCCCATGGGGTGCAGGGCCCAAGGACTTGGGCCATCCTCCACTGCACTCCCTGGCCACAGCAGAGAGCTGGCCTGGAAGAGGGGCAACCGGGACAGAATCCGGCGCCCCGACCGGGACTAGAACCCGGTGTGCCGGCGCCGCAAGGCGGAGGATTAGCCTAGTGAGTCGCGGCGCTGGCCCTTTTTTTGCTATTACAAAATCATCTAGCTAAGTTTCTCTTAACTCAACTAGCCCCATTCTCAGTAGTTCTCTATCCTGCAGGCAGACCAATCCTTCTAAAATGTAAATTTTCATTCTATTCTCTCTCTCCTAAACCTTTTATATTACTTCTCATTGCCCTTAAAAACAAAACCAAACTCCTTATCAGAACTCACAAGGTTCCCTGGGGTAGAACCCTTTGTACTCCTCTAACCACTAAATCCCTTTACTGCTTCATTAAATCTCATATTCTTAGTTACCTCAGTTTCTTAAAGGCTTCCCACCACCTCCAGTCCTGCCCTAATTCCTTCTTTAGTCTCAGATTAAAAGTAGCTTCTCTCTCTCTTTCCCTCCCACTCTCCCTCCCCCAGTCCTTTCTTTTCCTCCCTCCATCTTTCCTCTCTTTCTGCCTTTAAGTAAAATAAACAAAATTAAAATATATTTATTTTATGTATTTGAAAGGCAGAGAGAATAAGAGAGGAGAGGGGGGGAAGAGAGAGAGAGAGAGAGAGAGAGAGATCAATCGTCAATAGCTCATTCAGTCCCAAATTGGCTCCAATGGCCAGGGCTAGACCAGCTAAAGCCAGGAGCCTGGAACTCCATCCAGATCTCCCACATGGGTGGTAGGGAGCCAAGTACTTGGGTTATCATCCACTGCTTTCCTAAGTGCATTAGGAGTCTGACATTCATATGGAATGCTGGTATCACAGGTGGTGGCTTAACCCAATGCACCACAATGTAGACCTCTATAAAAACAAATTAAAAAGAGGTAGGTTTTTGGCACAGTGGGTAAGACATCACTTTGGATGCCTGCATGCCAAATCAGAATGCCTAGGTTCTAGTCCTATTCCAGCTTCCTGCTAATGCACATGTGAAAGGCGGAGACTCAAGTCCTTGAGTCCCTGCTGCTCATGTGGGAGATCCAGACTGAGTTCTAGGCTCCTGGCTTTGGCAGGGCCTTACCCAACTGTTATGGGTATTTGGGTGATTAATCAGTGGATACAAAATTTCTCTGTCTCTGTCTCTCTGCCTTTCAAATAAATTTTTTAAAAAATTAAAGTAACTGCCGGTGCTACCGCTCACTAAGCTAATCCCCCGCCTGCGGCACCGGTACCCTGGATTCTAGTCCCGGTTGGGGCGCCAGATTCTGTCCTGGTTGCTCCTCTTCCAGTCCAGCTCTCTGCTGTGGCCCAGGAGTGCAGTGGAGGATGGCCCGAGTACTTGGGCCCTGCACCCCATGGGAGACCAGGATAAGTACCTGGCTCCTGCCATCGGATCAGTGCAGTGGGACAGGTGCAGCGCGCCAGCTGCGGCGGCCATTGGAGGGTGAACCAATGGCAAAGGAAGATCTTTCTCTCTGTCTCTCTCTCTCACTGTCCACTCTGCCTGTCAAAAAAAAAATAATAATAATAAAATAAAATAGAGGGTGAACCAATGGAAGGAAGACCTTTCTCTCTGTCTGTCTCTCTCACTGCCTAACTCTGCCTGTCAATAAATAAATAAATAAATAAATAAAGTAACTTCCTCAGGTAGGCTATTTGTGAACCTAAGAATTCCTCTCTTTTTTTGATTTCTCATAGAAACCTGTAAAACTATCACGCCATAAAAAACGATGATTTCTGATTACAGAAGCAATGTATGAACACATGCTGACTGTGGATAGTGTAAACAGAAATGCAGCACACTAAATACAAGCTAAAAGTCAGCTGCAACACCCCTTCCATTGTATAATCACAAACCTGGACCTCTTGTTTGTTTATGATGTCCATGTAACAATCTGAGTTTTTTGTACATAAATACAACCACATGATATACACTGTATGGGATTTGCTTTTTCTGACATTTAAATAATTTTTGCTGTTATGTTTATAAAAAACAAAACAAACATTGGCTTTCTTTCCATATCAGTACACATATATTTTAAACAGATCCATAGCATTTATAAAATGGAAAGTATTATAATTCATCAATTGATTCCTTAATTAGCCCTTATGGAATTTTCCCCTTTGGCTCTTCAAGACAACATTCTAGTAAGAATGCTGATGCATGTAGCGTTCTGCATAAATATGAGCCAGTCTATGACAGAAATGGTCAGATATGGAAATAATGGAATGAAACACTATGTTTGTTTGTATGTGAGTTTGCTAGAGTCTTTGGAGAAAAGTGGGCTTGGTGGCTCAAAGGAAACTATTATGCTTGGTGAAATAAGCCAGATCCAAAAATTTCATCTATTTCCTGATTTGTAGTAACTAATAGAGAATACAAAAGGTCAATGTATAAGAGTGAAATTGGGGCTGGGGCTGTGGAGTAGCAGGTAAAGCCACTGCCTGTAGTGCTAGTATCCCATATGTGTGCTGGTTCGAGACCTAGCTGCTCTACTTCTGATCCAGCTCTCTGCTATAGCCTAGGAAAGCAGTAGAAGATGGCCCAAGTCCTTGGGCCCCTGCACCCACATGGGAGACCTGGAAGAAGCTCCTGGCTCCTGGCTTCAGATTGGCACAGCTCCGGTCATTGCAGCCATCTGGGGAGTGAACCAGCGAATGGAAGACCTCTCTCTCTCTCTCTCTCTCTCTCTCTCTGCCTCTGCCTCTGCCTCTCTATAACTCTGTCTTTCAAATAAATAAATAAATCTTAAAAAAAAGAGTGAAATTGACATCTTATGAGTTGATTATTGTTTATAGCCCTTCTCTATATTACTCTGGAGCAGAGGTGTTTATACTTCTTACTTGTTGAATACTAAATTTTATTGAGCATTAAGCCTGTGATTATAAAATAAACTGATGGCATGTCATCACAAAAATTAAAAGAAAAAATTTCAGCAGGGGAAGGAGGAGGAGGGAAGTATTATGTTCTTAGAATTATATCTATGAAATAGATGAAATCTGTTCTCTTTATATTAATAATAAATAAATTAAAATTACTACGAAGTTATAGTACAGTTTTATACATTGAATCATAGTTCTTTATTTTAAACCATCAGAATGTATCATTGGGTATTACTTTGTCCTCAGATAATCCAATATCCTGACGAAACAGGAACTGTAGTCCTAAGGATATGTCGGCAACTGGTAGGGTTTCACCCTGGTAAGGGGATGAAAATATTGCCTAAATTAAAGCTTCTAATTTCTGAATCCTGAAGCTCTTTCTAAAATGTAGTTAATATGAAGATTCTAGCGAGGGTTATTTAAATAGCATTGTCACTTCTCTCCCTTTGTGATGTGAAATAATAACCCTTTGCAATTCAAGTCTTTGAAAAATGTTCAAATGCATTTTCCTATCCAAATTAATAATACTGTTTAATTTGGATAATTTGTTAGAGAATGAAGAGGAGGGGATGTTCTGGCTCTTCTGAAATGGCAGGAGTCTTACGGTTACTACTTTCCATCAGAATTATAAAATATATAGAATCAGCATAAATTGAACTGCCCTTTAAAAATGTAAGGCAGGGACACATTTTGGAGTCCACATCCAGCAGAATATTTCTGAGTAAGTAAAGTATGGATCTTACATCACCACCGAGATGGTCAGTGTTAAAATATTTCCCTTAGTAGAGCATAGGAGCTTTTTGAATAAAAGATCAATTGACTTATTTTACAATTCTACTTTCCTAATGCAACAGGCTTTTGCTCCCTGTTTGTTCAAGAATCCAAAACTAAAAATTATCCATATCTTCATCAGCAATAGCACGCATAAATGAATTGTAGCATATTCCTACAAAGGAATGCCACATAGCATTGAGAACTATACTAAAAATTTAATGAATTTCATGAACATAATATTAGCTAAAAAAAGTTACCAGTGAGTTCTGGCTTTATCTTATGATAGGGTACTTGACAAATCAGCCAGATACAAGCAGAAAAGTCCCATGGTACAACACAAAGAACTTGACAACAAGTTAGGATGATTAATATAAAAAGAAGACTCTTATTTAGGAGCTCAGTGATCTCACTGGAGCAAGCCTTGGAAGAGGAAATCTGTAGATCTTAACCAAGCCTAAAAATTTAATTCAAAAGAATTCCTTATTTCTTTCAATAGTTTCATGGATTGATACCTTCTTTTGTACCTGAGCAAAGTGATCCCAACAGATGCTTTAATTTCCAGTGGTTTCCTACAGTAAATTAGACTTCAAACCACCTCAGCAGGCTCTTCAATGTTGTAATTTTTTGCTGCCCCAGCACTTAAGACTTTGAAAATTAATAAGAGCTATATTTAAAATGGCTAATACCTTGTAATAGTGTCTCTGCTTCATAATCTACCTAGAAACAAACATTTTTGGTTAGATGTTAGAACGTTGTCAGGCATCCTTTAAATGGAACTTCATTTCATTCTTCAACAGCACCTAAAGCTTTTCTCTGCTGCTGCTGCTGCTTTTAATTATTTTACCCACATTCTCCAATAATTATCATCTTGTATCCTTGGCACCACCAAAGGCAATAGTCTTGCATGGATGATAGTTTTTGTTTAACAAAGATGGCTCATAGCCTCTAGCCCATGTTATGTATCACAGCCTCATAAAGACAAGGCTGAAGGACATTTCAAATCAGAAAAATATTCACAGGGACGCAGACCTGACCCATAAATGTCAAATTATTTTATTAAAGAATAGACACTCCAAAATGGGCAAGGGAGGCCTATTTTGGCAGAACAATTTGTGGGGTATGGAGAAACAACTGGATATTCACAACTGTGTATCAGTACCTAAAAGTTGAGTAATTTGATAGAGCAGAAATTATTACAAAATTAACTGTCCCTATCTCTCACCCTAAAATCCATTTATCCTGGTCACATGAATGCTTGTCTAGAAACTACTACTCCACAACTCTTATGCTGGTAGCTATGACCACATAACCAAACTCTTGCCATTCAGATAGAGGAAATTATTTGTATGATTGCTAGGTCTTCTTCTTTAAGATATAGAAGTGCTTGCCCTGGACTTGGTCCCAACTTTTCCTTTCTACTGCATAGTAAGGGTGACAATTAGAATATCTTTGGAAACCACATCTTAAGGATGGCCGACTCTTTCAAGTGAATTGGATCCCTGGACTATGTCATGGAGTATAGCTTGCCTTCATAGCCTAGGCTACCAGGAAAGAGAAACAAACCTTTACCTTAGTTGATGCACTGTATGGTTTACACTTTGGTACAATATCTTGGCATTTATTTTAACTAATCTGCCAAAAAATGCTTTATATTTATGTGTAAATGAGCTGAAGAAAGGAGAGAGGAAAAAAGAGTTTAGCAAAATAATACTAATGAGAAAGAATCCCATAGGACTTAACAAAGACATTTCTATACATGTGTTCCTTTAGAGGGAACAACTTGAATCATGTTTTTTAAAGTACAGATTCAAGGCATGATACAGCACCCTGACTGTCCACAGGAGGTTACTGATAGCCAGCAGAAATCCAAGTCCAGTGACAGTAAGAGAAATAATGAAAGGTCAGTCATTCTTCAATACAAAAGCATTTTTGAAAAAAAAAATCATTAGCAGCAAAAACACAAAACAAACAAACAAACAAAACCCCACAAAAGCCAAAAACAAAAATACAAGATATCAAAAACTAAACAATTGGCCGGCGCCAGGGCTCAATAGGCTGATACTCCGCCTATGGCGCCGGCATACCAGGTTCTAGTCGCGGTCAGGGCGCCGATTCTGTCCCGGTTGCCCCTCTTCCAGGCCAGCTCTCTGCTATGCCCAGGGAGTGCAGTGGAGGATGGCCCAAGTGCTTGCACCCTGCACCCCATGGGAGACCAGGATAAGCACCTGGCTCCTGCCTTTGGATAACCGCGGTGTGCCAACCACAGCATGCCGGCCATGGTGGCCATTGGAGGGTAAATCAACGGCAAAAAGAAGACCTTTCTCTCTGTCTTTCTCTCTCACTGTCCACTCTGTCCAAAACAAACAAACAAACAAAAAAAACTAAACAATCCCCCCAAACAAAAAGCAAAGCCATGCAGGAAACAATACATTTTGAATTACTGAATTATACATTATGCTGCCAATGGTAGCCATTTTCTTGTTCTCCAGTAGGTCTGCGTATTCCCAGCTACAATATCGCCCTACCCAACAACACAACCTAGGGTAAATTATTAAAAAGCCACAAGGGTTTGGGTTATGCTGGTTACCACCCTGACTTTTAGTACAACTATATTATATGGATAAGTATTATTACTATTCTTTGAGACAAGAAGTGAAAAGCCTCCATTCTTTTTTTTTTTTTTTTTTTTTTTTGACAGAGTGGACAGTGAGGGAGAGAGAGACAGAGAGAAAGGTCTTCCTTTGCCGTTGGTTCACCCTCCAATGGTCACCGCGGCCGGCACGCTGTGGCCTGCACATTGCGCTGATCCTAAGCCAGGAGCCAGGTGCTTCTGGTCTCCCATGGGGTGCAGGGCCCAAGCACTTGGGCCATCCTCCACTGCACTCCCGGGCCATAGCAGAGAGCTGGCCTGGAAGAGGGGCTACCGGGACAGAATCCGGCACCCTGACCGGGACTAGAACCCGGTGTGCCAGCGCTGCAAGGCGGAGGATTAGCCTGTTGAGCCACGGCGCCGGCTTTTTAAAAAAATTTTTTTTTTTATTTTTCACGGGCAGAGTGGACATTGAGAGAGAGAGAGAGAGACAGAGAGAAAGGTCAAGCCTCCATTCTTAACCACATTTCTGCTTCTTACCCAGGACACAGGGTATAATAGATAAAACTGCAAATATTGTACCCTCCCATTAGGATACAGAACATAGCTCTTCTCCCCTTAAACCTGGGCTGCTTATAGTGAATGTGGCAGAGTTATGCCTTGCCAGTTTCTAGATTCAGGTCTTAAGAGACTAATAGATTTCATTTACTGTTTCCTAGAACACTTGTGCTTGGAGTACTGATTCCAACTACACTATCTCATACTGGACTGGCCATGTGTAGACACACCAGTTGACAGCTCCCAGCTGAACTCAACCTTCCAGCTGCTCCCACCAGTCCACATGAAGAGGTGAGGTTGTCTTGGATTTTTCCATATAGTTCATCTTGTACTTATATACCACTGAGAGCTCTATCAATATCATGTGAAATAAAACACTTGACCTACAAAATCATGAGATATCATAAAGTTACCTTTGTTTAAAGCACTGCTTAACCATTTTGAATTTATTTTCATTTTATTTGACAGGAAGAGAGACAGAGACGGACACAGAGACCTTTCACCTACTGGTTCACTTCCCAAATGCCTGCAACAGCCTGGGCTGGTAGAGACCAAAGGCAGGAGGCAGGAATTCAATCCAAGTCTCCCACATTGGAGGCAAGAATCCAAGGACTTGAGCCATCACTGCTGCCTCCCAAGGAGTCCAGTAGCAGTAAGTAGGATTAGAAGTCGATCTAATACTCAAACCAAGGCTCTCCAGTATGGAATGTAGTTGTCCCAGGTAGAATCTTAACTGCTGTGCCAAATGCCTGCCACTACACCAACTAAATTTTGTGATACATTGCTGCACAGAAGATAACTAGAAGATGGAATTCTCTAATTTAAACTCATAATGTATACATGCAGATTTACATATTCATGTATATTTCCATGTGATCATACACATGAAAATGATGAACTGTTCTAACCCCTGATGATATATTTCTAAAATATTTCCAGTTTAAAAGCATTCAAATCATTTAAGAAATAGTAGCTTGTCAGTTAAGAACATATATTTGCAATTATAATAGACTAGAAACTGAGAAAATGAAACCTAAGTACAATCTCCTTGAAATTTCCTATATAACCATTTGAGTCATTGTTTTAAGAATAACTTTTTAAAAAAATATTTCTTCCATTTAAAATTACCCAGGTATCAGGGTACTAATCTAAGAACCTAACATATGTAGTACTCTCATAAACCCTCAGAGAATAGCACATGTACTCCTAAACTCATCATGAAAGCAAATGCAGCCAACCCAAAGGGTTGAATAAAAACATTTAAGTTTTCATTCTTTTCAGAGGATCACTTTTTTCCAATTGTGATGTCTTGCCTGCAGGCATCTGGGGAGTGAATCAGCAGATGGGAATTCTGTCTGCTGTCTCTCTCAAATAAATATATAAGTAAAATTTATAAAAAACTAAAAAGATTTCTTGCTTCAACTGGATCATCAGAGACACTTTTAATGCATCACAGAAAACAAAACCCAAACTTGTGCTGATTGTAGAATCAGTGCAACTTGCTATAATAAAAAGCATTTGCTGTAAATATGGTGGTAGTTCCAAATATACTTGTAATACAATTTGTGTAACATACTTATAAGACATACACAGAAAATATTCAAATGATAGGCAGCATTCAATTTCTGAAGGCAAAAAGTGATTTCTTTTTTACATTTAATTAGTATGGTTTTGTAGTACACAGAATATCATTGTTTACTTGCTTTTTAAAAATATCCCATATAATTATCTATATATGACATTGTTAAATACATAAGTATCCATTTAGAGATTTCTTGAAAAAACTGAATTTTCTTTTCAGTGCTTATGTTATTTTTAAGTAGTTCACATATGCCTTTTCATCTATATTTAGATACAAGCATATTAAAAGTCTTATTTTATTCTCTTGAACTAGAATTGTTTCTTGAATTAAAACCTGTATAAATCTCTCCTGATGGCTTTTGTAGGAAGATATGTCAAATAATGACTTTGCTTTTCTCAAGGGAAACAAGTGTTCTAAGCATCATCATCTCAGGAATATGCATGCTGAAAGCACTTCTGCCTTGCTTTGGGCATGCAGCACTGGCCACACAGCTATTTCCAATTTTGCTTTTGGATTTACCCTATAAGAAGGAACCCAAGCAAGCATCAGTTTCTCTAAATGTAGCCTTGGCTTTAAAATGGGCCCTACTCCTGTCACTGAACTGACTCTTCCACTGAAAATCAGCCAGATCCTACAGAAAGCAAGATCATAGAGAACTTTGTGCCTAGTCTTTGAACATACAGTTTGTTGACAGAAGGTACAAATGAAAGAAAGGGAGAGAATCAGAGATGGAAGAGGAATGAACTGACTTTTCTTTAGAAGTAATTGAGAAATGGGCATGTATTATAGATTAGGTCAGTTTTTGAAGGCAGTCTAGGAATGAACACATCAATTTTAAAATGATTTCCTGGGGCTGGTATTGTGGCACAGCAAGTCAAACTGCTACTTGCAATGCTGGTATCCCTTACTAGAGTGCCAGTTCAGGTCCCATTGGTTTGCTTTCAATCCAGCTTCTTGCTAACGTGCTTGGGAAGACAGTGCAGGACAGTCCAAATATTAAGACCCCTGCAATCCATGTGGGAGATCAGGTTAGGGTTCCTGGCTCCAGGCTTTGGCCTGGCCCAGATCTGGCTGTTGTGGCCATTTGGAGAGTGAACAGTCAGATTGGAAGATCCCCCTCTCCCTTTACCTTTTGCTCTTTCTGTTGTTCTTTCAAATAAATAAATAGACAAATAAAGAATAAATAAATAAATCTTAAAAAATGAAAAGGATTTCCATGGAAAATTTTTACTCTAAGTCATACCCAGCAATCATTGGAATGCAACTCATAGATAGACCAAGCTAGTATTGAATGCTTGACATATGTCAGCCCTTATGGATATTTTGGGTTCTGGCACATAATAGACACTCAATAAGTTTTATTTATTTCTTCATTATTTTACTAGAAAGGCACAGTGAGAGAAAGACAGACAGACAGAGATCCCATCCACTGATTCACCACTCTCCAAATGCCCACTACAGCAATAGTTGGGTCAGGCTAAAATAGGAAATAAGAATTCATCTAAGTCTCCCTCATGGATGGCAGGGAACCAACTACTTGAGCCATCTTCTTGAGCTTCTTCCCAGGGTGCACACTGACAGGAAGCTGGAACTGGGAGCAAAACTGGGACTCAAATATGGGTGTCACTTCAATATGGGTGTGGGCATCCCACTTGGGCATCCCAAATGGCAGGTTAACCCCTATGCCAAACACCTGTCTCTTAGAAAAATTTTAAAAGGAAAAAAGTTAGAAATGAAAATCCACACAATGTCGGAATTAAAATAGTATTTTTCTCACTTTTGCTTTGTCCACATGTCCAGGTAGGAGGTACAGACAGATGGGTCTTCAACTGTAGCCTACACTTGGTAACTGGTGAGCAGAAACAGCTTGACCTATAAAGGATTCAGCAAATGCAGTTGCTGCAATAAATGAAAAAGTTATATTGAAAGACCCAGGAGGTCCTCTCTGACTCACAGAACAATGTCCTCCTCTCTACCTACTTGTCTCTGTGCAAAACCATTGCTGCAAAAAAGGGAGAATTATATGATCAAAAAGGAAATCTTAACACTGAGGGACACAGAAGGTTTTCAGTGTGTTTGACATCTGATTGCATTTAAAATAACTACAAAATACCAGTTGTCCTTCCTGTTATAACAGATGGAAGAACCTGGCACCTCATCCTTAATGTGTTTCCAGGAAAGGGACTCAAAGTGTGTTTATTATCATAATTATTGGAAAAGAGAAAAAAGAACTCAAAAAGAAACTTCTCCTAGTTCTTCTCTTAAATAAAAGTTGTATAGATGTTCAATAAAAGTTTCTTCAATAGAATAGGCTGAATATGTGTCAATATCTGTTAGCAGAGTAGACAGGAGCCATAAGTAGATTTTGAGCAATTGAAATGTGGCTAGTGTACCTGAGAAACTGAATTTGCGATTGCATTTAATTTTAATTAATTTTATTAAATTTAAACAGCCAATGTAGCTAGCAGCTACTAACTAGATAGTATATCTTTAAGGCCTTGGATTTTGTATGTTACCTAAAGGAGAGGTTAATTGTATAAATGATTCCCCTATAATTTATGTGATTTATTTAATGGTACTTTACTTGCTTCTTAACCTTTCCAAATATCTGTTGTTACTGTAATCTTGTTGGAAACGCTTTTCTTGTTTCTATTTGTCTGTCAGTATATTGCCATTTTTACGGAACATTTCTGCCCACAGACTGCTTCTGGGCAATTTGCCTCTACTCACAGTCCCACTGAACGGGAACCCGATTGTTGTATATTATATGACTTCCCCCACCAGCCCCCAGCACTTGACTCCAGTGCAATCTATTTAGAACCTGGCTAATTTGTTACTTAGAATCTGGTGAGAAAAGCTAAACTGGGCTAACTAGGGACATGAATTTGGAACTAGAAAGCTGGGAGTTTTAGAAGGAACAGGACAACAAAATGACCTCATGTATACTGGAATTATGAAGGAAGAAAAGTCCCAAGGAAAACAGGAACGCCAGGAGCAGAAACAGAATGAGAATGGCCCTGCCTTGTTGAAGGGGCACGTAATTCCCCAGTCCCCAAAAGGCAAAATTTAGTGAAAACATAATTTTTGCTTTGGTCACTATTTTAAGATATTCTTGAAACCCACAGTTGTAATGATGACTCTTCTCTCCTTATTGAGTTATGCTAAGACTCTGTTCCCCAAGATACATACATTCAATGGGTATAGGAGGAAATGAATGCTACTTCAAATTTCCCACAAAGAATATCATACTCCCTGAGTCCCAGAACTGATGAATCAGGAAATCAATCTCAGAGAAAGGAAAGGATAACATTCCTGCTTACAAGTATCCCCATCAGGGTCTTCCCTCAATATGTCTTGCTGCTGAGTGATCTTTGACATTGAAATATTGAGTCTGTTATCTGAGTATGAGGTATAGAGGAGATTTGGACATCCCAGTCTGACAGAAGGAGGCAAAACCTGGCATGATTGTCTTAGGTTTGGAATCCTAGAAACGGAACATTAAGCAGGGACACGGATACTCAAAAATTTTTAAAGTGTTATTTAGTTGAAAGGGAGACATGTACGGGCTCGCAAACACACACACAAACACAGAGCGAGAGTGAGTGAGTGAGAGATCCTCCATCTATTGGTTCACCCCCTAAATGGCTATAAGAGCCAGGGTTGTGCCAGGCTTAAGTCAGAAGGCTAGAACTCCAACTGGATCTCCCATGTGGGTGGCAGGTGGCAGAAACTCAAGTACTGGACTATCATCCACTGCTTTCTTAGGCTCATTAGCAGAGTGTTGGCTTGGTGCTGGAGTAGCCGGGACTTGGGACTCAAACCATCACCCCAATATGAGATACAGGCACCCAAGGGGAAGCTCAACCAGCTACATTACAACATCCATGCTACTCATCATTTTTAGATTTATTTATTTATTTTGAAAGTCAGAGTTACAGAGAGAGAAGGAGACAGAGACAGAAATCTTCCATCTTCTGGTTCACTCCCCAAATGGCTGCAACAGCTAGCTCTGGCCAGGCTGCAGGCAGGAGCTTCATTTTGGTCTCTCACATGGGTGGCAGGGGCCCAAATACTTGAGATAAATTCCAGTGCATTTCCCAGGCCATTAGCAGGGTTCTGGATTGAAGTGGAGCAGCTAGGACATGAACCGGTGCCTGTATGGGATGCTGGTGTCACAGGCAGCAGATTTACCCACTATGTCATGACACCAGCCCTTCATTATATTTTTGGACAGTTTTAGGGGAGCAGAATAGGTAGTAGTAGGAGATGAGCAAGTGTGTAGCTTTCACTGGCATCTAGTGTCAGCTTGATATATATCAAGAGGAGCTCTGGAGCGTTAACTGCCTCCCAGGCAAAGGGATCAATGTTTTATACTCTTGTGCCACTCATTACCTTGGGTGAAGACGCTCCCACTGGCTGACAGTAGTGCTCCAGAGAAGGGGTCAGCTGTGAGCAGCTAGCAGCCAGAGGTCATGACTGCTGGAGGATGGTACACAGGACAAGGAATGGGAGGTCTGAGTGGAACATTTACGACATCTTCTGCATGCTTCCTCCTACATAGGAATCTGGTTCCCAGGAGAAAATGATGCATTTTAAACTCTATTTGTACTGAATTGAGAAAAAGGAGCTTCTTCAGACTGAGAAATGCCAAGGATATGGATATCCTGGCAACTTTCTGAGTAGACAGGACTAAACATATGGTGACAAACAACGAAATACAAAGAAGGTCAAGTCAGAGTCATCACAGACACATGGAGAGCCTCCTCTAAAGCAAGGACAAGGGGGAGCATGATACTTGGCAGGGAGGGACAGAAGTTACGATTTGGAATCGAAAAGGGGAACAGGACTGACAGTGCTTAGCCAAAGCATGCACAGAGTAGCTACTTTTACATATTTGTTCAACATTTGAACATATGAATAAATGAAAGAACTTTCAGTAAATCAATAATTTTCCCGGCCGGCGCCATGGCTCACTAGGCTAGTCCTCTGCCCCGCACAGGGCTGGCACCCCGGGTTCTAGTCCAGGTCGGGGCACCGGATTCTGACCAGGAGGAAGCACCTGGCTCCCGGCTTCAGATTGGCGCAGCGCTGGCCGTAGCAGCCATTTGGGGGGGGGGGGGGGTGTGAACCAACGGAAGGAAGACCTTTCTCTCTGTCTCTCTCTCTCTCACTGACTAACTCTGCCTGTCAAAAAAATAATTTCCCGATATTCATTTCTTCCCAATTCTTCTTATATTATGCAGTTCACATTATTTTAAATTAAAATTTACCAGATGAGAGCATATTTTTGAAGAAAAGCAAACTAAAGAGGCATCTAAAATATTTATGGATAATGAACAAATTAGTCAACTGGTATCATGTGTCTTGCTGCTTACTTTGTTAGTCACAAAAGTATTTGGTAACCCTTGTGATGAGTAATGTTTAATTTCGACTGATAACAATTTCTGGCAACATAACTATAATTATAAATTAATAACATAAGACAACGAAAACAATTGCTTTAAGTAAATGATTGAAATTAGATCAATGCGCATCTTTCACATCAATAGCAAAACAGACTTAATCATTTAAAAAAATCCCAATTTATCATTTTTGTAGGACCAAATAAACTCCAATTACTAGCTCTACAGAAAGATAGTGTTTAATAGAACCCTTGTTTGTGGAAAATGTATGAATATTACTGATGTCATTTTTTACAAACAAGAAATAAAAGCTATGGCTTCAAAGTCAGTTTTCTTGTAAAACATGGTGGGAAAGAAGTGGAGAAAGAAAAGGACTTGCTGTGAATGCTTAATTTTTTCTCAATATTAAAATCCTTTTGTCAGCAAAAATTATGATATATGGGTTCTTAACCCAATCTAGAACAGTTCTGAACTTCGAAAGGGAAAATTTTAACTGTTTTAACTAAGAATAATAGAAATTCAGTATTTCTTTAAATTATGCATTGCAGATAGCAGAAAAAAGGACAGTAGCAGTACGTCTGATTCTTCCAGTTGTGGAAAACACAGATACTTTCACTTCACATAACAGTATGCCTTAAAATAATGTTTATATTCATCACCATTTTAAATTAGGCCTAACACTAGCTCATGTTACTTAATGTATTAATAAAGTGACACATATATTATACTACATATTTTCAATGCTGTGATAACCATCATTAAATTATCTGGAGATGTGCCTATGAGCTTCACCAGATTGCTACTCAATGGCACAAATAAAGGTTAATACCCTATTTCAGCCTCAGTTTCTACTGATTCTTTCTTCTTTCTCCAAACTTCTGCGATAACAACATGTTCCTTCTTTCTGAAGCCATCCTAGGTTGCTCATGACCCTGTGTCTTGAACACATAGCTCCTTCTTATCTGTATCTCTGTGGGAAAATGTGTCCTGAGAATGTGTTTGGGAGGTATAAGATTGAACAAGCCTTAGTGACAGTTCCTGGTTGTTTGAATATCTCTTCTTTGTGCTTTTGAGATCGTTGGTATGTCTCACGGTCTGTCTTTGGCATATGTTATTCGAATGTTTCTGTCTGTGTTTGTGTTTCTATCTCTACCAATACACCTGTCTCAGTGATTTCTCACCTCTCAACTTCTGATAGAGTAGTTGCCAACACTGAAAAGATGCTCCAGGAATCAAGGAATGGCTCTTTTCCCAGAGACAATAGATTAAGCATGCATTCTAAGTAGGGCATGAGGGTGGAGACATAGATACTGCTTGTTTTCATTGAGAACTTGTAAAGGAAGGATAGTGTTTTCCTTTCCTAACATGACTGTCTCCCTGTAAATAAAATTCCTGTTGATTTCAAATAAAACCCAATGCAGCAAAGCTTTTCTGCATATTACAAGCAGGGGTGGGTTCTAGGCAACACTGGGCTGAACAAAAGCTCATCTCAGGAACCTTGACATCTCCTCTCATCAGCTCTGCCTTTTCTCTATGAAGGCCCATGTGCATCCCTCTAGGGGGCCCCCACGGCTGCTTCCCATCCAAGTGTATCTAGGGATCTCCCTGCAGCATGTATTGCAGGCCTGTCCTCCTGAGAATACAGACCTGTCTCTCCTATCTTTCCCTAAAAATCTGCCTTGTGTGATCTGTTCAGGCAGCTCTTCCCCTGGAGAGTTGATGATGGATTTCAAATCAAGCTTCATTCATTGATTACACAAGGGCTGTTGAGTACTAGCTGAGCACTTCTGAGTGCCATGTGCTGGGTATTATGCTACAGTGTAAGAAATGGAAATAAAAGCAGTCTTTGCAGTCAAAGAGTTCACAAAAGAGATGGGGCAACTTGAACTTATTTGGTCAAAGCTGTGTCAAGGATCACACATGGAGCACTGTCTTAGTTGGGTTCTCAGAGAAGACTCTTGTAAGGATGAGAAGTTGAGTGCAAGTCTTTTGTTTGGGGCATCTCATGAGACAGGGGGAAGAGTGAGAAGTAAGCTAAAAGGAAAGCAGGCAATACTGGGAGCCTTTTCAAGCAGGTTACTTCAATGAGCAAATGGGGCTTTCTCCTGGTGAGGATCTCTGTCTGAGAGGTTGTATAGAACTTACCCCAGGGTGGTCCTACATGAGGAGTAAGGAAGTGGGATATTTATGCAGCAATTCTCATTGTTTATTTTTGTACTGGGCACAAAAACTCCTTAGCATTTGCAAACTGAAATGCCTGTGGCCTGAGCAAGTTCCTTTAATCAGAGACAGTCCCCACAAGGGACTAGCAGAGGGAATAGCACAAAGAAGTTGTAGGCATGTGGAGGAATGGTGAGTACTAAGGGGGTAGGCTCCAGCCCAGAGCAGGGGTGCTACCAAAGGTTCTCCAGTGCTCAGGCTGCCTGAGAGGTAAAAGAGGAATACTCTTGACCTGCTGATAAACATTTCATGTCAATGCAAATGAATGCATTTTCTGCAATTGTTAGAAACACGGTTTTATAAGTACCAATTCTTTCAAAGTTTAAAAATTATTTTGTCAAGACTTCTCAATGCTTTTGGTTTATTTATCAGTTACCAGGAGTTATAAATTTGTCTCCTTTTATCAATTGCTGCTTATATGTATTGAGACTATGTTATTTGATACATTATACATTAAGATTTGCTGTCTATTTTTCTGTTGGAATAATTCTTTAATGTTATGAAGTATTTTTTTCTACAAATTCTTGCCTTAAAATCAACTTCAATGTTATACATAGCTGTGTCAACCATTTATTATTTTTTGCATGGTCTATTTTGTTAATATTATTCCTCTAACCTCTCTGTATCATTCTCTTTAAAGTATGTCTCTTGTAATCAACATAGGGATATTATTTTTTATTTAATCAGTTTTATAAATTTTTGCTTTCAATTGAAGTACTTAATACTTGTATATTTAATGTAATGCAGTTGAGTTTTTAACAACTACCTTGCTTTAAGATTTTCCCCCCATTGTCTTATTTTCTCTGCTTTCCAGTCTTTTTGAACAATCAAATATTTGCTAACAATTCCCCCTGCATTAACTAGTTAATTATGCATTATTTTTGTATTTGATTGGTTTACTTAAAGACAATAACATGGAACAACAGGGAGTCTTAAATGTAAGTAATTTTACTACTCCCTGTTCAATATAAGAAATGTGAAATAATTCCACTCGACTTGCCTCATGGGTCTTTAAGAATCGTGCAGCCCTTTAAGACAGTGTTGTATTTTATGTAATCAAAATTCATGTAGATACACTCTTTCTGTTTTATTCCTTTCTGCATTTCTCTCTTAACTTTCTCTCCACTTAAAATTCTACTTTTAGTACATCTCTGCAGGGGAAAGCATGCTCAGTTTTTGTCAATGTGTAAATACCTGCATTTTGCCTTAGTTTCGAAAGTTTTTCCACTATAAATAGAAGCTTGGGCTTCCTCTCCAAACTATACATTGCCATTCTACTATCCAGCTCTCTGCTGTAACCTGGGAAGGCAGTAGAAGATTGCCAAGTCTTGGGCCCTTGCACCCTCATGGGAGACCCAGAAAAAGATCCTGGATCCTGGCTTCCGATGGGTGCAGCTCCAGCCATTGAGGCCATTGGGGGAGTGAACCAGCAGATGGAAGACCTCTCTCTCTGTCTCTGTCTCTCTATAACTAACTTTCAAGCAAATAAATCTTCAAAAAAAAAAAAAAACACTCTATGAATGAAATTTGTTCCATTCGTATAAATTTAAAAATTAAAAAAAGGAGGATACAGAGAGAGAGGTGGAAGAAGAGGACAGAAAGGGAGGGAGGGAGGGAGGGAAGGAGGGAGAGAGAGAGAGAGACAGGAAGGAGGAGGAGGAGGAGGAGGAGGAGGAGGGAGAGACAGAGATCATCCATTCCCTCCCCACCCCAGGTGCGTGTTAGCAGGAAAGAGGAATTGGAAACAGAGCTGGTACTCAAGCCCAGCTACCCCAGTATGAGATACAAGTGATGTCTTAGGCTGGTGCCGTGGCTCACTTGGCTAATCCTCTGCCTGTGGCGCCGGCACACCGGGTTCTAGTCCCGGTTGGGGCCCCGGATTCTGTCCTGGTTGCTCGCCTTCCAGTCCAGCTCTCTGCTGCGGCCCAGGAAGGCAGTGGAGGATTGCCCAAGTCCTTGGGCCCTGCACCCACATGGGAGACCAGGAGGAAGCACCTGGCTCCTGGATTTGGATTGGTCCAGTGTGCCGGCCGTAGCGGCCATTTCGGGGGTGAACCAACAACAAAGGAAGACCTTTCTCTCTGTCTCTCTCACTAACTCTGCCTGTCCAAAAAACAAACAAACAAACAAACAAACAAAAACAAATGATGTCTTAAAACTTCCAAATGCTTGCCTCCAAATTTATCTTGATACTTTCCTGCAAACTTCCTCAAGTTCTTTGAAATACCCTTGTATGTATGCATCTCTATGTACTCTAGGTCAAAGAAGAAATAACATTGTTGCCATCTTGCAAATAGCTACTCACCCATTGGAATGACAATATTCTATAAGCAGAATGATCTGTGGATTAAGTAAAAATTTCCAATTGTGCTCAAGTTCTAAATTTTACAAAATTTACTGATTAGGTAGCTTTATGGATTATGTGAAAGACATTGCAGGATTGGCATTTACCCTTACTCTATTCTAAACATTAGGCTATTAGGGTTTAAAACGCTGTTGAAGTAATTTGCAATCTTAAAAATGTTAGGTGCTAAAAATCAGGTTGATACTCTTCCCTTTGGGACTGAAGTGATTCGATTCTACATTTTTATTAGAAAACTCCAGGAGAGATTCCACAATCCCACTTAGAAATGCTGTTCAAGTCTTCACACATTTTTAAACTTCTATTTAACCAAAAATATCTCATGCCATACTTTAGACTCCTGCCTCTAGTTCTGTTCTAAGAAAGAGTGGGAAAACATGTGTCCCACAGTCTGTGAATAATTATACATTGAGTAAGGTTCACAATTAACAATTCTCATGGGAATGAAGTTCGTTTATATTGAAGATTATTTGTATGTCTCAGAAATTTCAGGAAGCGAAGTCACCTATGCTTGCAATGCAGTTTCTATTAACCCAGGACTGATGAGTGTGTAAGATTCTTCACAAGACACTGCATACTGGCAGATCTCTCTTCTGCCACTTTCTCTTTCTCTTCTTTCCCTTCCTCTTTCTCTTTTTCTTTTTTTCTTTTACACGAATTGGTCTGAAATAAGAAATTCTGACAGAGATGGTTTCCCTTTTTCTTCCTGAGCACAAAGCTTGATTGTGTGTCCCAGCGTCCCTGTGGCTAGGGGTGACCATATGATTGAATCCAGATCAGTGAAATATTCATGATAATTGATTTACCTCACTTTCAGGCATAGTCCAGAACAGTTCCCTGACTAGGCCAGAACTGTGGCATAGTAGGCTAAGCTTCTGCCTGCAGTACTGTCATCCCATTTGGGTGCTGGTTGAGTAGTAGTTGTTCCTCTTTGGATCTGGCTCTCTGCTATGGCCTGGGAAAGCAGTAGACGATGGCCCAAGTGCTTAGGCCCTGGTGCCCACGTGGGAGACCCAGAAGAAGCTCCTGGTTCCTGGCTTCAGACAAGCTCACTCCAGCTGCTGTGGCCATTTGAGGAGTGACCAATGGATGGAAGACTTCACTCTGTCTCTCCCTCTCTGTAACTACACCTCTCAAATAAACAAAATGTTAAAAAAAAAAAAAGTCCCCTGACTAAACGCTTACCCTCTGCTTCCTCACACTCCAATTGAATGGAGAGTTTTTCGAGGGTCAGAGGTGAGAGGAATCTCAAGACAGAAGAAACCTGGCCCCCTGATGTAGCATGTGGAAGGCTGGCAACCAGAACCACTCTCATCAGACTGTGAAGTGAAGGAGAAATATGCCCTCACTGTGCTAAGCCATTGGGACTGTGGATTATTTGTTACAGAAGTTAGTCAACTGTGATCATTGAGAAACTGGAACCAGAAGTTGAAGGTTGTTAAAAGCACACTGACTCTCTGGAGACTGCTCAGCTCAGATCATGGCTCTGCCACTTACACTAGTTATGTGACCCTGATAAATTCCCCTAAGGATTCCTGAATGAGTACATAGAAGGTCACTGAGCTGGAATTCTGCATTATATTAGGGTATGAAGAAGAAATAAGTATGCATTAGAGTAAACTGCTGAGAATTTTGAAGCTGTTTGGTTAATGATGTACTTATTCTGGTTAATTCAAGTGAAGATAAAGGCAGGACATGGGAAACTTCAAGAAAGGTGGCACTCAAAGCTTGAAATGTACAGAATTTGCCAGTTTTTCTTTTTTTTTCTTTTGACAGGCAGAGTTAGACAGTGAGAGAGAGAGACAGAGAGAAAGGTCTTCCTTTTCCATTGGTTCACCCCCCAGTGGCCGCGCTGGCAGTACGCTGCGGCTGGCGCACTACGCCAATCCGAAGCCAGGAGCCAGGAGCTTCTCCTGGTCTCCCATGGGGTGCAGGGCCCAAGCACTTGGGCCATCCTCCACTGCACTCTCGGGCCACAGCAGAGAGCTGGACTGGAAAAGGAGCAACCAGACAGAATCCGGTGCCCGACCAGGACTAGAAGCTGGGGTGCCAGCGCCACAGGCGGAGGATTAGCCTATTGAGATGGGGCGCCGGCCAGAATTTGCCAGTTTTTCATCATGAATAATGTGGGTACACTGGTATGAAAATGGAACCAACTGACCCCATTTTCCTTCCTTCCTCTGAGGGATGTTTTTACTGTTTCCTAAATGACCTCTCTGGTTTTTTTTCTGTACAGGTATTTTTTTTTTTAACTTTTATTTAATGAATATAAATTTCCAAAGTACAGCTTATAGATTACAATGGCTTCCCCCCCCATAACGTCCCTCCCACCTGCAACCCTCCCCTTTCCCAGTCCCTCTCCCCTTCCATTCACATCAAGATTCATTTTCAGTTCTCTTTATATACAGAAGATCAGTTTAGCATATATTAAGTAAAGATTTCAACAATTTGCATGCACATAGAAACACAAAGTGAAAAATAGTGTTTGAGTACTCGTTATAGCATTAAATCACAATGTACAGTACATTAAGGACAGAGATCCTACATGAGGAGTAAGTGCACAGTGACTCCTGTTGTTGACTTAACAAATTGACACTCTTGTTTTTTGTTTATGGCATCAGTAATCACCCTAGGCTCTTGTCATGAGTTGCCAAGGCTATGGAAGCCTTTTGAGTTCACCGACTCTGATCACATTTAGACAAGGTCGTAGTCAAAGTGGAAGTTCTCTCCTCCCTTCAGAGAAAGGTACCTCCTTCTTTGATGACTTGTACAGGTATTTCTAGTCTACTCTTCTCTCAACAAACTGATGACGAACTGATTAAACCCATTCACATTGAATGTTCAATCATAAATTAGCATTTTTAAGCCTAAATAGATGGATTTTGCCCCCATATCCAGGAATTCCAAATAATAGATGAGAATTTCACGGTGACTGAACCTGGACAGAAGGCAGACTTGATGGCAACTAGAGTTCTTTGCGGTGGAGGTAAAGATCATGTCTGCCCTGGCAGTTTCCCTTAGTCTCAGTGGAACTGCTGGACAGAAGATCTAACCTGATTTCCCTTCTATGGCAACTCCAACCTCTCAAGGTCTATACACTCCTTCCAGCCCTCCACTGAACCTGTTTTCCTTCTTTACCATGTTTGCTCCTAATATGTTTAATTTTACTGTTTCCTCCACTTTTCATATAACCAGTTCTGTGTTTCTGACAAATGTTTTCCAATGCATTGAATATCTTTTCAGCATTTTCTAGTTGGGTAAATCTTATGTTACTCAAATTTTTGTTTTGTTTCTTATCTGGCAGTGGTGGTATGGGTTGAATTTTTGATCCAAAATTTGTATGTTTAAGTCCTAATTTCTAGTGTTTTAGAACCAAATTTGGAAATAAGGTTGTTACAGGTGTAATTAATTAAGATAAGGTCATTAAAGTGGACCTTTATCCAGTATGACTGGTATATTTATAGAAATGAGAAATGAGTATGGACACCCATACACACAGGGAAGACTCTGAGTGAAAATGAAAGCAGGGAGGTACAAGTCAAAAAATACCAAAGACTGCCAGCAAACCACTACCAGCAAGGAGAAAGGCATGGGCCAGATTTTCCCTCAGAGCTCTCAAAAGGAACCAGTCCTGTTGACATTTGATCTTGGACTTCTAGCTCTTTGAGAAAGTAAATTTCTATTGCTTAAGTCAGCAGTTAGTGGTACTTTGGTATGGTAGCCCTAGCAAATACCAATGAGGTACAACAATATCTGTATCACTGGGCTGCTCTGAGAATTTTAGGAGATAATAATCATGGTGCTCATAGCAGTATATCTAGTACACAAGTGCTCAACAAATGTCAACTGTTATGACTATTTCTGCTACTACTGATCTACTGAACATGCCATCTGTCAATTACATCATTTATGTTCTAAAGCGTAGTCCCATTCTGCCTGTGTTATTTCCATTCTCAATCTTGAATTTTCTTTTTTTTTCTTTTTTTTTTTTATTTTTTGACTGGCAGAGTGGACAGTGAGAGAGAGACAGAGAGAAAGGTCTTCCTTTTGCCGTTGGTTCACCCTCCAATGGCCGCCGCGGCCGGCGCGCTGCGGCCGGCGCACCGCGCTGATCCGATGGCAGGAGCCAGGAGCCAGGTGCTTTTCCTGGTCTCCCATGGGGTGCAGGGCCCAAGCACCTGGGCCATCCTCCACTGCACTCCCTGGCCACAGCAAAGAGCTGGCCTGGAAGAGGGGCAACCGGGACAGAATCCGGCGCCCCGACCGGGACTAGAACCCGGTGTGCCAGCGCCGCTAGGCGGAGGATTAGCCTAGTGAGCCATGGCGCCGGCCAACAAGCTTGAATTTTCTGATACAAGTACACTATATTGCAGTCCATCTTCTTGAGTAGCAGAGTGTTGCTCCGTGCAATGAAAAGTTTTAATTGATCTGTCAGATTGCTTTTTTTTTTTTTTAAAAAAAAGATTTTATTTATTTATTTGAGAGGTAGAGTTACAGCGAGAGGGAGAGACAGAGAGAAAGGTCTTCCATCCTCTGGTTCACTCCCCAAATGGCCACAATGGCCAGGGCTGCACCAATCTGAAGCCAGAAGCCAGTAGCTTCTTCCAGGTCTCCCATGCAGGTGCAGGGGCCCAAGGACTTGGGCCATCTTCTACTGCTTTCCGAGGCCATAGCAGAGAGCTGGATTGGAAGAGGAGCAGCTGGGACTAGAACTGGTATCAATATGGGATGCCAGCACTACAGGCAGAGGATTAATCCACTGAACCACAGCACCAGACCCCAGATTGCTTTTCTTTGAGCTAAAGAAGTCTTGAATTTTCTTCTTAGTGGGCTTAATGCTTTAACTTTTTAATCATCATTTAATAAATCAAAAGTTTAATCAAACTTTTTATTTATTGTGGTGAGGAAGCATTCTCCAAATTATTTAATAATATAACCTAGAATCTGACATGGTATCAGTGGAAACCAAGAACAAAAATGTGATAAACAAGAAAAGAAAGTAGGATATTCATTCTCTGTGGCTTGTCAAATCTAATATCTGCTCTTCTCTGTGCCTTAATCATTAACCCACATAAACTACTTGAACCAGACTCCTCTGGTGACTGATGTCCATACAGGTTTGGCCACTGGGAGGCACTGGCAGATGATGCAAGAGCAGGAGGAGCCAAATGTTGGGTAATTTCCTTCCTTCTCCCTTGTCCTCTGGAAATATCTGCACCCCTCCATAATTACAGTGCTAGGAAAATACTACAACCTTTGTACTCTTAGGACTAGGAATAGTAAAGACCTCCTACTCTTGCTAGTCCCTGGGGCCTGAACATTTTTTTGCCCCCTTAACTTTATCCACACCTCTGTCAACCTTCCTTGCATTGAGGTCTGTTTATCTGAATCATCTGGGGTAGATTCTCTTTCTTTCCTGCCCCTTGACTGATACATTCTTGAAGTTAGAGGTTGCCCCTGGTCCAGATCCTGAGGCAAGAAATGAATATGTGGAGTTTATTTAGGAAGTATAGGGATCCTGGTTAGAGAAGTAGGGATATGAGATGTGGAAAGGAAGACAGCTAATTAAGGATGAACTGATTAGCAGGTTATAATAGTGTGTGACTGAAACTCAATTCTGCCAGCAGATAGAGAATTGTATAAAACAAGTGCCTCAGGATTATAGCACCTAAGGGGCAAATGAGCTGACACCACCTGAGAGATCAATTGTCAGAGTTACTCTTGGGGGAGGTTAACTCACTGAGACTTGCAGCCTATCTGTCCCCAGGCTGTACAGCTTTGCTGAGGCTGGAAGAGAGTCCTTAGCCTCAGGGCTGCACATATGGGCAGCTTGGACAGTGTGTATGGGTGGTACTTACAGAATATCTCCTGACTATTTCAAGTCAACATTTTCTTTTTAGATACAGTGTCAAGATTCTCATTTCAGGAAGCTTGAGTCACATCATTCTTCCTGGGTATTATCAAATGGTACATTTATCCATGGTTTACCATTTTCAATCTCACTGTAAAGTACTTCTCCTTCCAATCACAGTTCTTTGTGATTTTTTTTTTACTGGATTTTGTTCCAAGTCTTCAATTTCACTAAGTCATATTGAATCTGACTTCCTCTGTTCTATATTGAAAACATTACTGATTTCCTTCATACAGAGACTATTCTGTGTATTCACCAAGTTAGAGCTTCCCCAGTTCTCATGATTTTAAAAGTATGGAGCTAGACATATCAAGATACCATAACTGGGCCAGTGCTGTGGCTCAGTTGGTTAATCCTCCACCTGCGGCGCTGGCATCCCATATGGGCTCCGGGTTCTAGTCCCAGTTGGTCCTCTTCCAGTCCAGCTCTCTGCTGTGGCCTGAGAGGGCAGTGGAGGATGGCCCAAGTGCTTGGGCTCCTGCACCCGCATGGGAGACCAGGAAGAAGCACCTGGCTCCTGGCTTTGGATTGGTGCAGCGCCAGCTATAGCGGCCACTTGGGGAGTGAACCAACGGAAGGAAGACCTTTCTCTCTGTCTCTCTCTCACTGTCTGTAACTCTACCTGTCATAAAAAAAGGTGTCATAACTAATTTCACATGCTGCACACCACAGTTACAGATACAGTCAAATATGTTTTGGGGTGCATTAAGTGGGTTCAACTGTCCGTTCAGTTAACATTTATCTTTTGTCCACCATGTGCTTGACACTTGAGGATATATTGATCCACATAAGGGAGCTTTTGTCCCAACGGGCAGAGATGAAAACGAATATTTGCACTGGGGATGACAATTACTTGGGGAGAGAGAAATGGGAGAGATGGCATATATGAGAGAAGTTCTAGGAGCATTCCTGTGAGACAGAAATAAGTTCTTGGAGTACTCCTGTCACACACACACACACACACACACACACACACACACAGATAGAGATAGAGATAGAGAGAGTTATATATATATATATATATATATATATAGAGAGAGAGAGAGAGAGAGAGAGAGAGAGAGAGAGAGAATGTGTGATTATCCATTCCGGAATTGAGGGCTGGGTCAAGGAACACACTGAGCTGAGACTGGGGTGGGCAGGGGTGTGTGGATTGGGGTCTAGACTGGAATAAGGGTGCCAAATATTAGAACAGTGTCTTTGGTGGGATAGGGACATGGTCTAAAACTGTCTGGTAAGGTGCAGAGTTAAGCAAAGGGCAGACTTTGTGTCCTTCCTATCTCCAAACTAGACTTTCTTGGAGGCCCATGAGGAACAGGAGTGAAATGTATTGCTTCAAGCAAGTTATGCTTTCCCCTATATTTAGGCAATGACAGAGAATCCTATTTAAACTTAAGCAGATTCTTCAAAGGCAATTTGAAACTATTCTAAAGCCTTTATGAACAGAGGATGATGCCTGTGTGTATACTCTATGGGTAAGCAACCCTGACTCAGGCTGTCCCTGATTCTCCTGCTGGTAACTCACCCATCCTGGACAGGCATGAAGATTCTTCTGCTTAACACTTCTTTGGTGCCAACAGAACATTTGACTACTCAGTGATGGCCCCTTCCCTTTATTCTCCAGGCAAAGCATGGTGAAAGCAGAATCTGGGAAACATGGGTAATTCCTCCCAGCATACCCAGAGGTAGAAGTTCACAGAGCATGAACACAGGATCGAGATGAGGAGTAAGGAGCACTCTAATATTTCCAACTTAAATCTCTATGTCTCCGTTTCCCCATCAACAAAAAACAATCCAGGGGAGCTGGGAAACTGCTTGAGATATTCACATCCCATATTCATCTGAGTTTCTTGTTTGAGTCCTGGCTCCTTCTCTTCTGATTCAAATTCCTGCTCATGTGCACTCTAGGAGGTAGCAATGATGGTTCAAGTACTTGTTTCTCTGCCATATGCATTGGAAACCTAGATTTGAGGTTCCTGGCTTGAGCATGGCCCAGCTTCAGCTGTTGCAGGCATTTGGGAAGTGAACCAATGGGTGGAAGAACTCTTTGTCTCTTTACCTTTCAAATAACATAAAAGTTAAAATATAAAAACAATAATAATAAAGGGTAGTTAAACATGTTATCACATGAAAACAATTCAGGACAGTTAATGGCACAAATGAGGGCTATGTAGATTTTAAGTTATATTTTTTCTGGCTAGTCCTAGTCATTGGTGATTACAAGATTGCCAAGAGATAATAGCCTCCACTGGGCAAAACAGCTGCATCAAAGTGGATAGTCTTATCACTGCAGATGCAGTGACACATAGATGTAGTATTGTAAATGCTTCTAAATCTAAAATAGTTCCCTTAGACTAGTGACTTCACTTATTTTAAAAGAAGTCATACTTCAAGCCATTCCCAAAGACACATCAGCCCTGATTGCATCTGTTTCTTATACTTAATGTCTGCAGTTGAATATTTCTCTCCCAGGTACCACTTCATTTGTTTTCTGAGCCAGGAGGTGTCACTGCTCTGCAAACACCCTCCCCTCTGTAGGAGCCAGGTTATGTCTGCCACAGCTCAGGCCGCACACTAAGCTTTAGAAAGAGGAGGGAATCAGGAGGCAGGATAAATTCACCAATCTTTGGCTTCCTTTCATTCTGTGCCCAGCCTAATTATCTCCTCAGCCAACTACCAATTACCTGTATTCAGAGTTACAGTGAAGTTCAATAGCAGATGGACACTCGATTGATTTCAAACAGACTCTTAATTATTTCTCTTCCTTTACCCCTATAATTCCTTTGTGTCTATATCTGGCAATCTAACTGCTTCTTGGGTTCTCTAACCTCCCTTGCAACTCCACACCAATAATTACTGCTCTCCCAGCCATCATGCTTCTAGCGTTTAATGACTTGGAACCTAGCAACGAGAAACTTCCGATGAGCAAGGGACATCCTGCAAACTGGCTTGGAGGAAGCTAGTTTGGTAACCTTAACTGGATAAATGGATTATTCAGATTCTAAGTCTTTATCCAGAATGGCTTTTCATCCCTTGTATATTATAGTTATTACATAGGGAATTGAAGTATCTTGGAATTTATTGTGAGAATGGCTTAATTGTCAAATCTCTTTTGAGTATCACTATGAATTCATATGTAGACATACACAAGGGCACTTCAAAAAGTTCACTGAAAGTGGAATTAGATGTATGAGTCCATTTTGCTGTAAAAAAGTGGTGCAAATATTGATATTTCATTATATGTGGAAAACGTATAGTATGAAAAAAACTATAGATGAATTTAAAATTTTTGTCCCAAAATAAACCATTTTAATTTCCATTTTCCACTATGTTTTTGAAATACGCTTGACATGCCCCACCTCTAAATAACATAAACTTTAATGAAAATTGAGTTGGGAATAACCAAATGTTCCTGCAGACAGATGCAGGGCAGATGATTGGACAAACGCACAGATCAGCAGCTGATATTTGGCAAATCATGATCCAGCTGTAACCAGGTGGAAGAGCCCACACACAAGCAGTGAATGTACCCTCACTTTCCCCTTTCTGGAGTAGAAAGCCCCAACCCCCTCATTTTATTATTAAATCTCTACCCCCAGCTGAATATGGAATATATGTAACATACACGATGAAAGTAGGCATGTGCACCTGTCCCTGTTTAAATATGAATAAAGCTTCCTGGAACTTCCCTAGAGCTTAGCATATATGTATACTTTCCCTAGAAGGAAGGCATAGAAAACTTGAAACTCCTGATTAATCAGAGGAGCCTGATTTTTGCTCATCAGACGATCTTGCTCCTAGCTTGTGCAACCAAAATAAATTCCTTTCTGCTTACAGCTTTAACTACGTCTGGTTCCATTGGAATACATGCTGATCAAGAAGCCTTGGGTCAACAAAATTGCACCCCCATGTACGGGAATATTTATAGTCATGTGTAGAAAATAACTATAACACATCAGAGCTTCTTGGCCATCTTATGGTGACACCATTCCCAAGGTGGCCTGTGATGCAGATAGAACTAACAGGAATTTATATACAGATGCCCTCAAATGAAAATAAATTTGTTTTTGAGGATAACAAGATGCTATATTCTAGATGTTTGAAAAAGCACACCCACTCCACCATAAAAAAGTAACCTCCCCTTTGCCCAGTAAGTCATCCAAAAGTATCAAATAAAAATGAATTGACTTACTTAGGTCACCTCATACAAAAACTGGCAGAATCCCTCTCCCAGGTCTGAAAGACAAAGGGAGCCACGATCATGGAAGAAAGAACCAAAAGGTGTCAGATTCATGTGGGAGGCAGGCTAATGATGGCACATCTGTAACACTACCACTGGGGGTTTTCTGGTGGCTTTTGATCCTTGATATCATCACAGTGAATTCCCAAAGAGAAGCAGGAAAGAGAGAGAGAGAAAGAAGAGAAGGAAGAGGAGGAGAAGAAGAGGGAGAAAGGAAGGAGAAGGAGAAGGAGAAACTCCCATATGCTAGTTCATTCTTCTGATGTCTGTAATGGGTAGCAGGTTGAAGCTAGGAACTAGGACCTTGATCCAAATCTCTTACATAGGTGGCAGGGACCCAACTACTTGAGCCTCCTCATGTCCATTTCAGCAGGAAACTGGAATAAAGAGCTGGAGCCACGAATCAAACCAAGCACTTCTATGTGGGAAACAAGTATCCAATTCAGAGTCTTAACCACTAAGTCAAGGATCCTCTCCTCATATCAGCTTTGAAAACAGAGATAGCTGGCCGGCACATAGCTCACTAGGCTAATCCTCCACCTGTGGCGCCAGCACCCCGGGTTCTAGTCCCGGTCGGGGCGCTGGATTCTGTCCCAGTTGCTCTTCTTCCAGTCCAGCTCTCTGCTGTGGCCTGGGAAGGCAGTGGAGGATGGCCCAAGTACTTGGGCCCTGCACCCCATGGGAAACCAGGAGGAAGCACCCAGCTCCTGGCTTTGGATCAGTGCAGTATGCCAGCCATAGTGGCCACTTGCAGGGTGAACCAATGGAAGGAAGACCTTTCTCTCTGTCTCTTTCTTGCACTAACTCTGCCTGTCAAAAGAGAGAGAGAGAGAGAGAGAGAGAGAGCTGTCTAAGTTTGGGTTTTCTCAGAGCTGGACTCTGAGATAAGGATTTGAGTGCAGGTAGTTTATCTCTGAGGTACACCCAGGAAGCAGTGGTAGTGAATTAGAGGGAAATAATTCAGAGAAGGTTGGCTGTCTGTTCAATGTGAATTAATGAGCAAATTACTGCTCAGAGTAAGTGAGCCTCAGTTCTGGTGGGGACCTCTGGAACACAAGGTAAATGTATCTGGGTTGCCTACCACTGCCAAATCCTACATCCTGTCTTGGAACTAGGAAGATGCAGTATTTATTCATCACTATTCATTACTGTTTAAGAGATGTTCCCATGGGGTGTTCCTCAGCACTTCTATCTGCTCCACACACACTGCCTAACAGCTAGAGACAGCCAAGAGTATCCAAGAAGGGTGACAGTATCTGTGTATCTTGCAACTACCTACAATGCAGTTTCACAGATACATATTGTCAGACATGCTTAAGAAGAGATGCATTTGTAGGTGTTTTGAATACAATGTTCTTTGCATTATCAAGATAAAAGACCATAAAGTCACAATAAATTAGATAGCATCTGAACCAAAATGAATGTGCTTGATGACTGATGACACTCTAATAGTGGTGGGTGTGGGGAGCAATCCGGACTGGACTGAGTTACTGGAATTAAGACTTATTCTATGCATTTGCTCTCCCACAATATGGCGCTGGGAGAGAAGTAAACAGCTTCCGCACAGCTGCCTCCAGTTCAGCTAATAAACTGTAGGACTTGCTCCTGATTGGAGAGCAGCGTACTCGGCGTGTGGGCAGCCGAGTTAGGATTGGCGGAGGAGGACTATAAAGGAGGAGAGAGACGGCATGCACCAGGAACATCTATGGGGAACATCTAGCTGAAGGAACACCTGTGCAGCCCCCCAGAGAGCCGGCCGGCGGTGTGCCGCTCCCCTGCGGAAGTGGGGAATGTGGCCAGGGGGAACTGCCCTTCCACGGAGGTGGAAGGGATAGTAGCCAACCCGGGAAGAACCAGCAGCAAACCCGGGGAGGGCCGAGCAGACGAAAGAACAGCGCAGGGTCCTGTGTTGCTCCTCCACGAAGAGGGGGAGCGACATAATGGTGCCGTGACTCGGATATGAAGCCTAGGCAGGGCTTAGTGTCGTTCCTCCATGAAGAGGGGGAGCGACAGTGGGAGAAATTCGGGAAAGAAAGAGTGAGGCGAAGGAAGGCATGATACTCTGATAGTTAAAATTCATCCAAAGGACATTAGGCAACTGTCACCAAAGTCATAGATAATGTGGAAAGACCAGGACCTATGATGATTTTTGTACCATCCAGTCTTTGCAGCATCTAATCTGAGGGAACAGCCTAAACTCAGTAGAGCAGGATGCAAGAATGTGAAGTAACCATCCTTCTCACTGTACCAGAAGTTAATCACAGGCTATAGTAAGGGCCAAGGGCAATTTTACATCAATTGGTAGGTAGGCTAAGCTTTATTCCATGGATAACCTTCCACAGAGTGTTACTTAAAGAAATCCCACCTCTCAGTGGTTTTAAAAATAACGGATTCAGCCAGCGCCGTGGCTCAATAAGCTAATCCTCCGCCTTGCGGCGCCGGCACACCAGGTTCTAGTCCTGGTCGGGGTGCCGGATTCTGTCCCTGTTGCCCCTCTTCCAGGCCAGCTCTCTGCTGTGGCCTGGGAGTGCAGTGGAGGATGGCCCAAGTGCTTGGGCCCTGCACCCACATGGGAGACCAGGAGAAGCAACTGGCTCCTGGCTTTGGGTCAGTGCGATGCACTGGCCGCAGCGCGCTGGCAGCAGCGGCCATTGGAGGGTGAACCAACGGCAAAGGAAGACCTTTCTCTCTCTCTCACACTATCCACTCTGCCTGTCAAAAAAAAAAAAAAAAAAAAAAAAAAGGATTCAACTTTGCTTGTTTAATTATTGTTAGAAGTGGGCAAAGTTTTGTAAATTAATCAAGTACCCTCTTAAAAGTTGATGATGTCATCTTGCATAGTTGTGAGATATATATTCCCAAAGTTCGGGAACATGTAATAATGGCATTTAAAACATTTAGATGTGGTCACCACAAGATTTTAAAATTGGGAGCTAGGGCTGGCACTGTGGCATAGCAGGTAAAGTTGCTGCTTGTAGTACATGCATCCCATATGGGTGCTAGCTTGAGACCTGGCTGCTCCATTTCTGATCTAGCTCTCCACTATGGCCTGGGAAAGCAGTGGAAGATGGCCCAAGTCCTTGGGCCCCTGAACCCACGTGGGAGACCCGGAAGAAGCTCCTGGCTCCTGGCTTTGGATTGGCCAAGCTCTGCCCATTGCAGCCATTTGGGGAGTGAACCAGTGAATGGAAGACCTCTCTCTCTTTCTGCTTCTGCCTCTCTGTAACTCCACCTTTCAAATAAATAAATAAATACATCTTTAAAAAAATAATAATATAAAATAAAATTTGGAGGAAGCATGATTTCCTAGAAAAGGTAGAAGTTTCACTGGGATGTTCCCTACTAGCTTGGAAGCTGTGTGAATCTGCCACTCTAGCTCTTCTTCAAGCCCAGTTTGTTTAAACGTTGAAAACAGAAAGATCAAAACAGGGGCGAGTATTTGACATAGTAGTTAGAACTCCAGTGGAGATGCTCCTGGCCCACATGAAAATGCCTGGGTTTGATTCCTGCCTCTGGCTCCTTACTCCAGCTTCTCACTAATATAGACTTTGGGAGGCAGCCATGATGGCCCAAAAGCAATGGTCCACTCTGGTCTCTGGACATGCCCTCTTCCCAGTCAGGCTGTGGAGCTATTGTTTCTTCAGGCTTTATCCTTCCCCTGACACTTATTCTTACCATATTCATCAATTCCACCAAAGATGAATCATTATCCTGACTTTTCTCATGAGAGATTGGTCCATTAGACTTTGAACTTGAAAGGAACAGACCCATGCAACATGTATTCTAATAGATCAAAGGATTTAAGTCAACATTTTGTTTTGTGAGATTTATTTATGTGGTTGTGTGCCATGTGCTTTCTCATTGCTCTCTAGTATCCCATAACATGAATCTACCACATTGTGTAAGTTCACTTAACTGTTGATGGACACTTCGGTTGTTTCCAGCATGGAGCTATTAAACCTAATGCTTCCAAAGTATGAAGCAGACCTCTATCTTACACCTCACACAAAAATCCATTCAAAATGGATTAAAGACCTAAATCTATGACCTGATACAATCAAATTACTAGAGAGCATTGGGGAAACCCTGCAAGACATTGGCACAGGCAAAGAGTTCCTGGAAAAGACCCCAGAGGCACAAGCAGTCAAAGCCAGAATTAACAAATGGGATTATAGCAAATTGAGAAGCTTCTGTACAGCAAAAGAAACACACAGGAAAGCAAAGAGGCAACAGACAGATTGGGAGAAATTATTTGCAAACTATGCAATGGATAAAAGATTAATAACCAGAATATATAAAAAGATAAAGAAACTCAACAACAACAAAACAAACAACCCAGTCAGGAAATGGGCAAAGGACTTAAACAGACATTTCTCAAAAGAGGAAATCCAAATGGCCAACAGACACATGAAAAAATGCTCAGGATCACTAGCCAAGAGGGAAATGCAAATAATAACCAAAATAAGGTTTCACTTATTTAGTTAGAATGGGCTTCACACAGAAATAAACAAACGACAAATGCTGGTGAGGATGTGGGGGAAAAAGGTACCCTAACCCACTTGTTAGTGAAAATACAAACTGGTAAAACCACTATGGAAGACAGTTTGGAGATACCTCAGAAATCTGAATATAGTCCTACCACAATACTCAGCCATCCCACTCCTTGGAATTTACCCAAGGGAAATGAAATTAGCACATAAAAGAATTATCGGCACCCCCATTTTTATTGTAGCTCAATTCACAATAGCTAAGACTTGGAATCAACTTAAATGCCCATCAATGGATGACTGGATAAAGAAATTACGGCATATGTACTCTACGGGATACTACACAGCAGTTAAAAAAATGAAATCTGGTCATTTGCAACTAAACAGATGAGTCTGTAAAACATCATACTTGGTGAAATAAGCCAGTCCCAAATGGACAAATACCATACGTTCTCCCTTATAGGTGGTAACTAACAGAGTACCTAAAAGGAAACCTGTAGAAGTGAAATAGACACTATGAGAAGCAATGACTTGAACAGCCCTTGTTTTGACTGTCAAGGAACATTTTATTATTTTATTATTTTAATTTTTTTCTACTTAATACTGTTGGTTGAACTCTGTACTTAACATAGAATTAATCACATGTGTATAAAGTCAATTCAAAGAAGATCTCTAAGAGTGGGAATAAGAGAGGGAGGAGCAGTATAGTTCCTTGTATTTCAACCAGGTCTTGAGCTGCTATATTTCATGCCATAGCAGGTGCAATTTATACATGTTTTTGAAATACACAGTCTGGATTGGTTTCCTTTTTAGAATACAAATAAATTCACTTAATTTTAAGAAGCAAAGACAAAAGATTAGTGTCAACCCAAAAGTATTTCAATATTTCCATTTTGCATGATTCAATTGAGAACCTACGTAAGTTTGTTCCCAGAAGCCAATGTATCATTTATCTCCACTAAGGAAAATGAATCCTGAAAAATTACACGATTTTAAGTCATGCAAATTTCATTGGTTGTATGAAAAACCCTAGAGAGTTCAATAATATCTACTTTTTAAATATTATTTTGGATTAGGTATCTTTTTAATGATTCTGGAGTGAAAGTCACTGAGGAAAAGAACTTTTTGAATTCCCTTCTCCCTTCTACATATCCAATAGCTATTCCTTAATTGTTGTTTTGTAAGAAATTACAGTAACAATGTATTCTTCTTGTGTATATATTAAACAGATCTGGACAAACCCTGGAATATAGTATTGACTACATCATTAGAAGCACATCCTGGCCTAAAGACTCAGTGTATTCTTCCCCTTCCTCAACTACTCCTTTGGTTTCTAATACTGATTCTCTCCTTGTCTCACTTCTGCCCTAGACAGCAGATGTCAAGGGAAAGAGGCTGAGAGTTCTTTAGATACTTCTCAATTGCTTCCTATAGGGAATGCACTTAACCATCCCTAGGGCATAAGAAACATTCTATACAAAACGCAAATGTCTAGTAGTAAAGGAACAGCCTAGGGAGCATAGGTTCTTCCTGTAAGTCTATTTCTTTTGAAACACTCAAGCAATGTTAAACTTATATGTAAAATGAGAAGGATTAGCCTGCTATGTAGTTTTTAAAATGTGGAAATACTAAGAAACTGTGGGGAAGGTTTGGAATCTGTGTACAAAGAGGTATAAGGGGATTCCACAAGGTTCATGGAAATGGAATTAGAAGATAACATTTGCATTTCCAATGAAGCTTTTGAAGATTTCTTATAAAGCACCACTCCTTTAAGTTTGGTTTTACAGAAAACTCTAAATTGTTGTATTTCACAAGGTGAGAGGCATAATGTTGAGGCTTTCAGAAAATGCGGGTGAGGAATGTGACATGAAGAACCAGAATGGCTTCACCACTATGTTGTGCATTTGCCATGGAGACTTCTTAGCTGGAGCAGAATGAGAAGGAGTGACCTTCAAGCATCCAACTCCCTCACACCTTTGGCAAACAGGAGCACCTAAGAGCCTCCTCCAAATTATTACACAAGCATCCCTGTGATGCAAAACTAGAGACTTAACTCAATGTACCAAATTAGTTTTTTGAGTTCTGTCACCAGGATTAGTTTTTCCTGTTTTTGAATTCCATATAGTTTCATACATACAAGCTTTTTTGAATCTGATGTATTTCACTCCCATGATGCTGTGTGTAACAGTAGTGTGTTCTTTTTATTGTTGCACAGTATTCCATCAAATGAATAAACCAGTATTTACTTATCATTCTGTTGTTGAACGTATGTCTCATTTCCAGTTTCAAAGTAGTATGAATAGATTCATAATGTAGTGACTTTCCTTGGATATGAGGTTAATCGAAAACCCACGCAAATGGGAGATCTTCCAAAAGTTCATGGAAGTTGCATACATGAAAAAATTATGCATGAATTTCAAAGCTTTTTGCATCAAATAAACTTATCTTTTAATCATTTCCCATGCACTTCTTTCCTTTTTTTTTTTTTTTTTAATTTGACAGGTAGAGTTATAGACAGTGAGAGAAAGAGAGAAAGGTCTTCCTTCCGTTGGTTCACTCCCCTAATGGCTGCTACGGCCAGCACTGCGCCGACCTGAAGCCAGGAGCCAGATGCTTCCTCCTGGTCTCCCATGTGGGTGCAGGGACCCAAGCACCTGGGCCATTCTCCACTGCCTTCCCAGGCCACAGCAGAGAGCTGGACTGGAAGAGGAGCAACCGGGACAGAACCCAGAGCCCCAACCGGGACAAGAACCCGGGGTGCCAGCGCCGCAGGCAGAGGATTAGCCAAGTGAGCCATAGCGCCAGCCTCCCATGCATTTCTTGAGTGTCCCTCAGCCTAGATGAGCGGTTGCTGGATCATAACGTATGCATGTGTAGCTACTGTTGATCTGTGTACCCTATGCTTTTAAGCTTTTACTAGGGGAGAAAATCTCAAACAAAAACCCAAGCAGTCACAAGCAAATATATGTGAGATAGGAAAGATGTTTTCCTTGACACAAAATAATCAAATTGCCATGCAGATAGGATTTGCTCATCAATTTCAAGCTACATATTATTTATTTGAGCTTATTTGCAAATGAGATTCAGATTATAGGTTGCCTACAAACATGTTTTGTTCCTCTTCAAAATAGGTTGAGGCTGGCGCTGTGGCACAGTGGGTTAACGACCTGGCCTGAGGCTCCGGCATCCCATATGGGCACCAGTTCGAGACTCGGCTGCTCCAGTTCCTATCTGGCTCTCTGCTGTGGCATGGGAAAGCAGTAGAGGATGGTCTGAATCCTTAGACCCCTGCACCCACGTGGGAGACCAGGAAGAAGCTCCTGGCTTCGGATTGGTGCAGCTCCGGCTCTTGTGGTCAATTGGGGAGTCAACCAGCGGATGGAAGACCTCTCTCTCTCTCTCTCTCTCTCTCTCTCTCTGCCTCTCCTCTGTGTAACTCTGACTTAAAAATAAATAAATAAATAAATCTTTTTAAAAAAATAGGTTCTTTGTTGTGGGCATATTTGTTTTTGATTTTAATCAATTTAAAGTTAGGAAATTTAATATCAGAAATCTGCAGACTTTAAACTACTCTTTAAAAACTTGAATATCTGGAGTGGGTGTTTGGTGCAGCAATTAAGACTTTGCTTTTAACACTCACATCCCATATCAGTATGCCTGAGTTTCAGTCCCAGCTCTGGTCCTCATTCTGGTTGTCTGATAATGTGCATTGAGGGAGGTAGCAGGTAATGGCTCAAGTAATTAAATCTCTGTCACCCACATGGGAGACTCAGATGGAGTTTCCAGCTCCTGCTTTAGACTTGGCCTACCTTGCCTGACCTGTAGTGGGTATGGAGAATGAACCAGTGAATGGGAATGGGGAATCTCCATCTATTTGTGTCTGTCTGTCTCTTTGCCTTTAAACTAAATAAGAAAAAAAACTTTAAAACATTATAATATTTGATAGACTAGAGTCTACTTTCCCATAGAATAAAAGAGTAGATTTAAGTAGGAGCCACTATATTTAGATAGGCAAACAATTCCCTGTTTTCAAAGTTCCTGCCTCTGCCTATTGTATTTATGCTGCCTGGTCTCTGTGGGTATGAAAACCCTGCTATACCCTCTGAACTGTCCCTCAAATTCATCACATTTCTCTCATTTGGAGTATTGGGATTGGTGATTACAAAGATGAGAGTTAAAACACTTATCCTTTGAAACATGTGATCATCTTCCTACAAAGTGCTCTACACTAGCCTGTTTCTAAGAAGTGGCTGCATTAAGAGGTCATATCAGTGCAAGGTGTCTGGCACATAACAAATCTTCCCAGGCAGATGAATCAATTAATTCACAAGCTTTTATTGGGATTCCACTCCCGGGCGAGGTTCCCTGGTCCCAACAGAGCCAGGGTGGGGAAATTCGCGCATCACAGGTTGGGAGGACTCCTTTTATAGATATAGGACATGGGGGTTAAAGGTTAAAGCAGGTCTGATCCTCACTGGTTGACCTTTAGGCATCCATGGGGACCTTGACAAGGACTTTTCTTCCCTGGAAGTGTGGGTAGGGACTCTCCATTCCCAGAAGTATAGGGCTTCTCTCCTTGCGGATCCCAAAGCTACTAATCAGTATATGATGGAGGTGTGTGTTAAATGAATAAAGAGAGGAAACTGAGCTTGCTGCTTCTGATGAGAAAAACTTCACTCAAGATGTGCACTCATAGGCCCAGTCTTCTGATCAACATCTGCTAAGCACATGAGCAGGATCCTTGACAGGGGATGAAACAAAACAGCCTTTCCAATCCATTCAATTAAGGACTTCCTGGACTAAACTCAATTTTATTATGATTAGTGTGCTGGGCAGTTGCTGATTTCTTTAAATCATTTTTATGCTGACAAAGACATTAATAGGGGCCAAAGTTATTTCATTTTTGGTTATCTGAAGTTAGATATAGATAATCTAAAGGACTCTCATGTTGGAATACAAATATATCATGGGTACATTAAAACAGTAATAAATTTTGCTAGGTTCACTAGTTAGTAAACGAAATATCTGAGTTTCCTCCTCCCCTTGCCCATAAAAATAAATGATGGTGAAATGAAACCATGGGACATATCTGGGACTAATTAATGAATAAGGTGGGATAGCCCTAAGGGGACATGGTAATAAAACACTAATCTGTAGCCTTAGCCTTAGGCCCTTCTCAAGGAAGGCTGGACAGCCAAGCCTGAGAATCAGAGTTTAGAATGGAATCTTGGAAGAGGACCAATATTGTCTCATAAGCTCTCAATTTTGTCACCGTGGTTATCCAAATTGTGTAACACCTCAGCCAGCTGTCCATTTATTTTGTCCCAAAGTTTTCCAGGATCTCTGGGCCCTTGTTAGATTCCTGTGGCTCAATTCCACAGGCTCCTGTGGCATATTGACTGAAACTTTAATTTGGCTACCATTGCTTCCTCTGATTAGAGAAACTTCACTCAGTCTGTGTACCAATAGGCCCAGTATAGAAGCCCACCTCACCTTAGCCAATAAGTGTTACTGCTTTCTTTCTCTTATTCCGGATTCCATCATCCCAGTGATAATAGGAAGCTCAGCTTCTCTAAACATTAACGCAAGCCCATTGACAACAACCCTGACAACCTTCCTGAAGACTGAATATCTTACTGGTTTGGTAGAGGGAATATCTGCTGAGCCCTGTTTGTTAAGAATATAATGAAGTAGAAAGTTGACAGATTGCACCTAAAACCATCTACATGTATTCTGATATCCCTCCTCCCTGAACCATCTGACTGTTTATCAAGACTGTCAGAGAAGTTGCAGAACTTCCTCATGTGCCTTAGGCCGTCACAGCATGTGGGCTTTGAAACCATCGAAGAAATTTATCAGAATCAGCCTTAAATGTCCTTGGCAAAAACCGCAATCTTCAGCTATGAGGGAATGTGTCTATATTGTCAAACATCCTTGATTTAGCATTTATATCCCTGCCCCTATACTCAAGCTTTATCTATAGGTTGGTTTCCTTGGCTTGGATGGCTCAAATTGGCCATGTACTTCGATTTTCCAATGGGTTGGCTATTTTTTTTTTCCTGGAGAAAGAGGATACTTTTCTTCTGAGAGTATAATTTCAGCGTGGAAGCAATAAGGAATGGAAGAGGAGAATCTTAAAGAACATTAAGAATCATCTTACATGGCACCTGCCTCAGGCGAGATTCTTGTACAATCATTGAGCAAAGAAAGTTGTTTCCTGTTAAGAAAGTATTGTACTGGCCTTCTAGGATGGGTAACTTATGAGTTCAAGATCTGCAAACTTATACATTCAAATGAATTCATCCCAGGTTTCTGTATTCTGTTCATGGTGCAGAATCTGAAGTAGGAGACCTTTCAAAGCTGTGTATCCAATCTCTTTTGTAGCTCTGCCAACTTTATTTTCAGATCCTGGGCCTGACTTTAATCAGAGTTTGCCCTGCAATGACCAGAGATGAGTGTCCTTTAAAACTGCCATTGTTTCTCTCTTCTTCCAGAGTATGCCTTAAATTAGCAATTAACCATCTCTAACCTGATATTTTCCTTTTGTGGGTCAAAAGGAGCCAACCCGCTCCACAGTTTCAGTAATTGTCTTTGCTCTAATATTCATTGTGTACTACAGCTACTAGATATCCCAATACTTGACCTTTTACCAAGCTCTATTCCAATTTACTACAGGTGAAAGGTTAAGCAATTGTGATGCTGCACTGTGCCAGTGTTTATTTTCATTCCAATTTAACACTGAAAATGCGATCCCTATTGCTTTTAGACAGGTCAGTTATCCAATTCCAAAATCCTATCTACAGGGTATCTTGTCTACAGCTACTTGTTTTTAGCTCAGTTTCCAGATAAAACCCTGGAACAAACACTAAGAGCAAGTGCTTTAATTGGAACATGTACTCCTAAGGCAGTAGAGAGAAGTGAAAGGCAGATGGGAGAGAAGTATGGGAAGGAAGACAAGGAGATATGTTACTGTTCTGGCCGCTGCATTTTCCTAAATCATGAGAAAGCACAGCCAAATGCATCTGTTGTGATGTAGGGCACCCCTAACCACACTGTACAGAAACACATATCTTGGAAGAGCTCATCAGAGAAAGAAGTGGAGAGGGAATTTATCTGCTTCGATCTATCTTCCCCATAGGAGCACCTAGAGGTCATTCTCAAGTAGGTATAATTTTGTTACCCAGAAGAAAATTTGATAATTTTATTGTTTCATTTATATTTATTTGAAAGGCAGAGTGACAAAAAGAGAAAAAGGATGTGGGAGAGGAGGAGAGGGGAGAGAGGTAAGAAGATAGGGAGAGAGATTTTCTATTTGCTAGTTCACTCCCTAAATGCCTTCAATAGTGGAACTGAACCAGGTGGAAGCCAGGAGCCAGGAACTTCCACCCTTCTCTCCCACATGGGTGGCATGAACACAAGCACTTGAGTGATTACCTGCTACCTCCCAAGGTGTGCATTAGTAGGAAGTAGAATCAGAAGCAGAGGCAGGACTCAAACCCAGGCACTCTGATTTGGGATGCAGTCATCCAAACAGTGCTTAATCACTGCCTTACAATACATTTTTATTATCACAGCTGTGTGTGTTTGTGTAAGGTTTGCATGCTATTACAACTGATATCTATGGACCAAGGATGTTGTTATATATACTATAATGCATGGGATGACAACCAACAAGAATTATTCAGTCCAAAATGCCATCTCTATTGGGTAGGCATTTGACTAGCAGTTAAAATGTTGCTTGGGATGCCCACACCCCTTATTGGAGTGCCCAGATTTGAGTTCAGCTCCATTCGTAATTCCAGCTTCTTGCTTGCATACTGTGGGAGGCTGCAATGATAACCCTGGTGCTTGTACTTCTGCACCCATGTGGGAAACACAGATTGAATTCCTGGCTTCTGGCTTTGGCCTAGCTCATCTCTGGCTGTTGCAGGCATTTGGAGAATGAATCAGCAGATGGATGATGTATGTCTGTATCACTATCTACCTTTCAAATGAATTTTAAAAATAAATTAAGGCCGGAGCTGTGGCTCACTAGGCTAATCCTCCACTTGTGGTGCCGGCACCTCGGGTTCTAGTCCCGGTTGGGGCGCCAGTTCTGTCCTGGTTGCTCCTCTTCCAGTCCAGCTCTCTGCTGTGGCCTGGGAAGGCAGTGGAGAATGGCCCAGGTGCTTGAGCCCTGCATCCGCTTGGAAGACCAGGACGAAGCACCTGGCTCCTGGCTTCGGATCAGCGCAGCGCGCTGGCCATGGCAGCCATTTGGGGGGGTGAACTAATGGAAGGAAGACCTTTCTCTCTGTCTCTCTCTCTCACTGTCTAACTCTACCTGTCCAAAAAAAAAAAAAAAAAAAAAAAAAAGTAAATTAAAACAAAGTGTCATGAGTGTTATTGTTGTAAGACTCTGTATGGGTAAAATCAAGAGAAACTGAAGAGATGCATAATATGTGTCTAATAAAGAAAATCAACAGAGAAAAAAGACAAAAAATATGGAAGGCATTTCACAGAAGAGAAAACACAAATGGAGAACAAAACATGGAAAGATGCTGAACCTCATCGGTAAGCAGGGAAAACAAATTAAGGCAAGATTCCATTTCACACTCAATTGATTAGTAAACACTGAGACATTTAGAACTCTGAGCACAGAGAGAATGTTGTTCAAAAGGAATATTCACATTCTGCGCATTGGGTGTGTGGATTTCTACCAGCTCTGTGGGAAAGCATTTAGTACTATGTTGTGACATTGAACTTACATAATTTTAAAGCAACCATTATTGCATACTACCAGAGATTGCCCTGCTTTTAGCACTGAAAACCTTGCAACCTGGAGAACCCCTCAGTTCTAGTCAAATTTGAGATGGTCACCTGGCTTAATCCTAGCAAATGATGTCTATGTATATTGTCCTGAAAAGTTTTTGCACAGGAAAAGGAAATACATTAAAAAAGATCAGAGTGTTATTGTTCCTAATAGTAACAAGTGAAAACAATAGAACAGATAAGAGAATTGTGATATATTCACAAATTGTAATATTATTTAGTTGTAAAAATGAACTACAGCATCATGTAACAAATGAACGAATCTTAGAAACAGAAATACTGAATTAAATGATCAAATTTCCTATAGAATATAGGCTATGATCATTATTGTGAAGCACAGAAGACAGAAAGATTAATAATGTATTCCATAGGGATGTATTCATGATTGGAAAAACATTTAAGAATGAATATATGATAGATAAAAATTAAGATAATGGTTACTTCTGGAGAGGAGGTGAAGAGATGAAAATGGAAATGCTTCCTCTTTCCCAAAGAAAAAATGAACTAATCCATTAACACATTCCCAGAGAATATTCACTGGAGTTTTCCATTGTTATTTATTGCTTTTATTGTCATTTATTTTTCATTCTTTGTTATTTTATGCTTATTTAACCTCTTATAAATTAATATTATATCATTTGTTAAACTAGAAGGCAAATAATTACCAATAGAATTGGAAAGGAAGAACAAACATAATACATTTCCTAAGCCAACAAGAATGGATTTTATTGGCTCCAAGTTCTTTGTTCATGAGCCTCCATCATCAAGTTCTCATTCTGACTCCAAGAAGCATGAGATGCTAATGTCAGCCTGTTAAACTTTATACTAAAAATTGCTGAGGCTGGCGCTGTGGCATAGCAGGTAAAGTTGCCACCTGCAGTGCCAGCATCCCATATGGGCACTGGTTCAAGATCCAGCGGCTCTACTACCTATCCATCTCTCTGCTAGGGTCTGGGAAGGCAGTAGAAGATGGCCTCAGTCCTTGGGCCCCTGCATCTGCATAGGAAGACCTGGAAGAAGCTCCAGGCTCCTGGCTTCGGATCGGCGCAGCTCTGGCTGTTGCAGCCAATTGGGGAGTGAACCTGCAGATGGAAGACCTCTCTCTCCACCTCTCTGTCTTTCTCTGCGTAACTCTGACTTTCAAGTAAATAAATAAATCCTTAAAAAAAAAAGTTGCTGCACCTGGTGACTTGAGTGAACACATGTAAAAGACAGACCCAAGAGGACAAAGAAAACAATTTAGGAAAGTGTAGAATACAGAGCTGTTGTTTAATTTATACAATTCAGTCTCAGAGTGAAAGAACTCATGAATTGAAATTTTCCATTTTGTGAACATACCCCATTAGAAATATGGATGCACAGCTCTCAGCATAAATGCACTTCCAATGTCAATGGACCTCACAGAGACCTGCTCCAGAAACTGTCTTGTGAGTTCCATAGCCTTGGTTTGAGATCATAAGCCAAAGCCTTCTATTGTTTCCACAAAAACAAACCCACTCTGCTAAACATGCTTATGAGAGTTGCTCCATGTTAAAACTTTTTATTATGCAATTTGCATCACTGTTATTATATTCCAGAAACCACAAAACTAGTAATATACTAAAACTTCCTTCAGGCCCTCTCCTAACCTGACCTTTTCCTCCAAACACTATAAAAGTATTTTCTCCTTTCTTTCATTTTTGAAACAAATATGATGGTACTTCAAAGTTTATAGAGCAGAAAGCTTGTGGCACAACATATTAAGCTGTTGCTTGTGACACTGGCATCCTGTATCAGAGGATTAGTTTGAGTCCTGGTTGCTCTGCTTCCTATCCAGATCCCTGTTAACATGCCTGGGAAAGCAGCCAAACATGGTGCAAGTAGTTGGGTCCCTGCAACTTATATGAGTAACCCAGATGGAGATCTGGGCTTCTGACTTTGGCCTGGACCAGCCCTGACTATACAGGCCATTGGGGAAGTGAACCAGTATATGGAAGATATTCCCCTCTCTCTTTTATCTCTGTCAGTCTTTCAAATAAATAATAAATACTTTTTAAATTATGGAAAATGGAGTTAAAATGTTTATTTGGATGCAAAAAATAGAAATCTATGAATAATTTTCATAATATTTTCCATTTGATGACTCCTTATTTACATGACTTTGAAACAGTTTTGCAGTTTTGGGGCTGGCACTGTGGTGCAGCAAGTTAATGTCCTGGCCTGAAGCGCTGGCATCCTATATGGGTGCCTGTTCAAGACCCGGATGCTCCACTTCTGATCCAGCTCTCTGCTGCGGCCTGGGAAAGCAGTAGAAGATGGCCCAAGTCCTTGGGCCCCTGCATCCACGTGGAAGACCTGGAAGAAGCTCCTGGCTCTTGGCTTTGGATCTGCATAGCTCTGGCTGTTGCAGCCATCTGGGGAGTGAACCAGCAGATGGAAGACCTCTCTTTCTCTGTGTCTCTACCTCTCTCTGTAAATCTGTCTTTCAAATAAATAAAATAAAAAGTTTTGCACCATTTTCCTCAAACTGAAGCCCCCTGGCACAGATCACACAAACCCTACCTAAAGATTTTCCTATAATTTTTTCAGTTACATTGCTACAGCAATCTGTAGAACCACCCATCTGATCATTCGGTGACCAGACTTTGCTCATCTTTCCATTTTCTTACCTTTTCATTAGGATTATTCTAATTCCAAACTAGCCTTTACCTTTTACATTTTGTTTATTTCTGGCCCTTAATCTTGGTGTCTGAGTGTTTATGCCTCCTCTCTCTTCTTTCCTACCAGATACCTTCATTCTCAAGGCACCTGGGGGCACCATGGGGCACTGTACGTGTATTTCTGTTTTTGAACATGTACTATCCTCCTTGCCTTAAACTCCCATCCTATCTTATTCAACTAGGGATTGCTACTATGTGTGCTTTTATTCAAATGTTTCCTAGTTGGTAGGTTGCTGGAAATCTAGCTCTTTGCCTTCCTGTGTCAATGTCCTCTTGCAATGTGACTGTGAATCTCCTCTCACCAAGAGGTGGAGTCTATTCCCACATCTCTTAAATCTGTGTCCTTGTGGTCTGCTTTGGCCTGCCACAGGTTGATTATTCTGAACTTCAAGAAGCCTTGCATCAATGTTTTTGTTCATTTTGTCTCTCTCTTTACAAATGCGTTTATTCAATTTATCAGAGAGAGAGAGAGAGAAAGAGAGAGACAGAGAATCAGACAGATTTTCCTTTCTGGTTCACTTCCAAAATTTCTACAGTTGAGGCTGAGCCAGGTGGAAACTAGAATCCTAGAACTTAGTCTAGGTCTCCCACATGGGTGACAAGCCTGCTAGGGAACTCAGTTGCTATCATCATAACCAGTCACTCATCAGATACATGAATGAAGCAATCTTGGATTATCTAGTCACCAACCAAAGTGTTGACTGATATCAAACCACTGAGCAAAATCAGTTAGGATCAGTTAAGCCTAACCCAGACCAGCAGAACTCCCTAACTCATCTATAGACTGATGAGCAACAATGATTCTGCTCATTGAGTTAAGTTACAGGGAGGGCTATAGGGTTATTTATTATGCAGTAACAGGTTATGATTTATTTATTTATTTGACAGGCAGAGTTAGACAGTGAGAGAGAGAGAGACAAAGAGAGAAAGGTCTTCCTTTTTCTGTTGGTTCACCCCCCAAGTGGCCGCTACTGCCGGCGCGTTGCAGCCAGTGCACTGCGCTGATCCGAAGCCAGGAGTCAGGTGCTTCCTCCTGGTCTCCCATGCGGTGCAAGGCCCAAAGACCTGAGCCATCCTCCACTGCATTCCCGGGCCACAGCAGAGAGCTGGACTAGAAGAGGAGCAGCCGGGACAGAATCCGGCGCCCCGACTGGGACTAAAACCCGGGGTGCCGTCACAGCAGGCAGAGGATTAGCCTATTGAGCTGCGGCACCAGCAACAGGTTATGATTTTGCTCTGGTTCATGTCTCCAAGTGTAAGAAGACAGTGGTATCTTTTTTTTTTTTTTTTTTTTGACAGGCAGAGTGGACAGTGAGAGAGAGAGGCAGAGAGAAAGGTCTTCCTTTGCCGTTGGTTCACTCTCCAATGGCCACTGCCAGCACACTGCGGCTGGCGCACTGCGCTGATCCGAAGGCAGGAGCCAGGTGCTTCTCCTGGTCTCCCATGGGGTGCAGGGCCCAAGCACTTGGGCCATCCTCCACTGCACTCCCTGGCCACAGCAGAGTGCTGGCCTGGAAGAGGGGCAACCCAGACAGAATCCGGCGCCCCAACCGGGACTAGAACCCGGTGTGCCAGTGCCGCAAGGCGGAGGATTAGCCTATTGAGCCACAGTGCCGGCAACAGTGGTATCTTGCAGTTGATCTTTGTGTAGCTCTGTACTTACCTTGACAGGTACCCAAAACCCTAATATTGATTATTGACCAAGACTAGGGTGAAATGTATTAGCTAGTGATTTATAATGTGCTATTAAAAGTCCAAAACTCCTCCAGGGGCATCCTGTACTAGTCTGAGTGCTCTTCAATGAAACTGTCGATTGATGATATGTACTTGTTTATCTTTTCACCAATCCAACTTTTAGCTACCTGAGCTATGAGATAAAAAATAGCCCCTCTGTAAGCCTGAGCCATGGCTCCCCAGAGACCAAGGCATCACACATGTATCTTGGTGGTTCTCGATCAGAAGATGTACTACATCATCCCATGTGATGGAGCAAGGACCATGGGAGCTGTGCCTAGTAGTTCCAGACTTCTCTGATGTTTTACTGTGCTTGGGATCCATGATCCATCAATGGCTGTTGGACAACTTGGAACTACCTGTCAATGTCATTGCATGGATTCCTCACCTTCACACTCCTCCTGTTAATTTTGCATATGATTATACACAACAAGATGTGAAGCCTTCACTGCCAAGTGTGCTAGTTCCTCCAACAAACATTTCTTAAATCCATATATTCTCATTGTTTTAAAACATCAATTTTAATTTACATTTTGCTTTCTCCTTTGATATTCTATCCAGAAATAAGCCAGTATGAAAGTGTAGTCGTAATGTCTTGCTTGACTGCCCTAAGCCACTAGTCCTTAAAAAACTCATGCTTTTATCTAGAAAGGCACCTTTCACACAGGCTACCTCTCAATGCTTTGAGTAACAATGTTCACAGAAATGAGAAGCCATGCAGGAAGCTGGAGAGGAGTTTCAAATCCATCTGGAAGGCTCACATCTCTCAGTGATACAATATAAACCATCTAAAATATGAGACTTCAGGGAAGAATTTTATTTCTTTTCACAACTGGATATCAACATGCTGTAAGTATCAGAAGCATGTCACAAAAATATACATCATGAGCACTGAAATAAATCACAATTTGGCTATTGTGTGTTAAAACCCAAGTGGACATCAGACCAAAGTATGGAAATTAGAAATTAGAGCCTTGGTGGTCATCTATGTCTAAAACAGATCCAGAATGTCTTTATAGTTCATCTATTTACAACACTACAATACATTTCCTAAGTCGCATTTCTTACCAGTGTCTTACGTGGGTGAGATTGCCCTGTTTTCCACTATTAAAACTCCTATACTCTTGCCACTTAGGAAACATTATACAGGTTGAGGATCCTTCATTCATAAAGGTTAGGGATCAGAAAGGTTTTATATTCTGGATTTTAAAACGCTTTTCTTGGCATGGACATTACCAATGTAGGATAGATAAGACATTTCTACTCCCAAAATTCAAAATCTGAGGTACTCAGAAAGTTTTGAATTTTAGAGCATTTCTGATGTAGAGCCTTTTGAGTAGGGAAGCTCAATCTATGTAAACTCTGCCACTGAATGGCTTTCTGATGGTTTCTGTCATTGGGATAAAATCCAGATCCTCTTCTTCATCTAAAAAGCTGTCCAACTTTATCTCCTCCATGAAACTTCTTGAAATTCTGCTTCTTAAAGCAACACAGGCTTTTTCTCAAGCCAAGAACATACCACTCTGGATGGCACAGGGAAGGTCCAATCTTTCAGCCTTACTTAGCAGTCTCTTTTCAATCCCTCAGTTTTCAGCTCAAATTCCCAGAATGCCCTGCTGTGGCATACTGAGTAGCCCCCAGTCATCCTTTATCTCATTGACCTGTTTACCATGTTCATAAACATAATAAGTGGCTACCAGTTTCCTTCCCACTTATTTACTTGCTTTTCCCTTCTACTAGAATGCCAATTCTCCCAAGACCATGTACTTGCCTCTTTTCAGTCCAACATTATATTCTATGTGTCTAGAAAAGTTCACAGGCACGCAAAAGTTAACCAACGAATAGGCTGTGAATAAATCCGGATACCTTCCTGCTTTTATAGAATCGCAGAATTTAAAATAAAATTGAGAAAGGCAAAAACACAATGCGGTTTGTTTCCCTACCTTTTTTCGATGGCTGTGGATGAATTAAAGACTCCAGAGGAGTGTGGCTATTTATGGTCTGCAACTTTTTGTTGGAGTTCTCCAGTTTTCTTCATTTTTCCTCAGAGATCATTTTGGCAAGGAGTGGAAGCATTTCTCCACAGTATATTTCTGTAACAACATGGTAACATGACTCAGAATGCCTCCAACATTATGTTCTGTTTAGAAATAAATATATAGCCTCTTTTCCTTTATATCTCCTACATAAGGCACATGCTTCCTTCACAGGCATGTAGTCACACACTCATATATTATTACCTGGACACTCCCAGGTGGTGTTAGACTCTCATTAGCACCTTACTTTCAACCATACTAGTCCTTCCTCTACTTTATGAAATCATTCCATTGTGAATTTGTCTTCTGAGTAGATCAGAAACCTTTAAGGGAAAGGAACTTCCCCTTTGGTTCCCTAAGCTATGGAACCTTGCCAACTATCTGGTAATTGTATATTTTCAATACAGTCATTTTTCATTATTTGCAGTAATACTTAGGTTCTATAAAGTCACCACAAATATTGAGTTAGGAAATACTGATCCAATCAATGCTCTTATGGGAAATACAGAATTAGACTGCTGCAAGTCTCTAGCCCTAACATTTCCATCAATTAATCAAGATATAACCTTGTTTTATGTGTGTTTCTGTTGAGACACCTTATTTAGTGTGTCTCACTAAATTAATATTGGGTTAATATTGAACTCACGGCCAACAGCACTGTAACTCGAACAAAACTTATCTAACACATCTATTTTCTCAGCACACTGCAGCCTTTTGTGCTCAGGACCATGAGGAAGCATCACAGCACGGAACTGGGAGTGGGTGCAAATGTGAAGTAGCAAAGTCACCATTATAAAGCACAAAAAATGTGGGGAAAATGAGAAAGTGAATTTGCAAATACAATACCCAAATACAGATAATGAGGATTGACACACTGGCTGTTTTAAAATTCTATGTAAATCAAATTGCTAACCTTTTTTTTTTTTTTTTTTTTTTTTTTTTTTTTTTTTTTTTGGACAGGCAGAGTGGACAGTGAGAGAGAGAGACAGAGAGAAAGGTCTTCCTTTGCCGTTGGTTCACCCTCCAATGGCCGCCGCGGCCAGCGCGCTGCAGCCGGCGCACCGCGCTGATCCGATGGCAGGAGCCAGGAGCCAGGTGCTTTTCCTGGTCTCCCATGGGGTGCAGGGCCCAAGTACCTGGGCCATCCTCCACTGCACTCCCTGGCCACAGCAGAGGGCTGGCCTGGAAGAGGGGCAACCGGGACAGAATCCGGCGCCCCGACCGGGACTAGAACCCGGTGTGCCGGCGCCGCTAGGCGGAGGATTAGCCTATTGAGCCGCGGCGCCGGCCCTCAAATTGCTAACCTTGATTGTAGTTCAGCACAACATTGCCATTTAAATAACAACAAAAACAAAATACTACAGATGTGGTAGGAATGTAGGAATGGACTAAATACAGATTCCACATGCTTGATTAAAGATCCAGGAACTAAAAGCAATTCTTGTCTTCTATGCTACTAAAAAAGACAAATTCCAGAATTCAGGTCTTTTCTTCTACCTGATATTAATTTTGCTCATCCAATTTTCAGACAAGTCTAAAAGAAATTTCCCTGAAAAGAATTATAGGTTGATACTCTACCTGGTCCACTACAGGTCAATCTAAACTACTCCCAGAAGACTTTTTTTTTTTTCTTCCTTAGAGAATAAGAAGAAAAATTTGGTTTTACTTTGTTATATACATCAGTAAACTGTAGTGATATAATGAACATATTTAGCTGATTTGTATTTTCTACAAAAAAAAAAAAAGGTCAGTGCTTAGTAAGATCCCTCCATTGTTTATATCAAAAACTATCTACTTTCTTGTGCATATGAAAAAGACTACATTAGGAATATGAGTTTATATTTTAAAGTGGTTACAAATATTTTCCAATTGTCTATCAATATTTTAAAGTGGTTAAATGTAACCTTGATTTATTTTTAGTTCATGGAAAAGTAATTTCTTGCTAAAATTACCTTTTTTAAATCATGCCCTATGATTTATTTATTTATTTATTTATTTATTTTTTTATCTTTTATTTAATGAATATAAATTTCCAAAGTACGTCTCATGGGTTACAATGGCTTTCCCCCCCATACCGTCCCTCCCACCCACCACCCTCCCCTTTCCCACTCCCTCTCCCCTTCCATTCACATCAAGATTCATTTTCGATTATCTTAGTATACAGAAGATCAGCTTAGTATACCTTAAGTAAGGATTTCAACAGTTTGTTCCCACACAGAAACATAAAGTGAAAAATAATAGATGATTTTTTTTTAAATGATGATGAAATCAGATCAGACCTATTGTCATGTTTAATCCCAGTGAGAGTCAAGTTGGGAATTGATAGTTTCTTTTCTTTTTTTTTTTTTTTTTAACAGAAGATCAGTTTAGTGTACATTAAGTAAAGATTTCAACAGTTTGCACCCCCATAGAAACACAAAGTGAAATATACTGTTTGAGTACTCGTTATAGCATTAAGCCTCAGTGTACAGCACATTAAGGACAGAGATCCTACATGAGGAGTAAGTGCACAGTGACTCCTGTTGTTGACTTTACAAATTGACACTCCTGTTTATGGCATCAGTAATCTCCCTATGCACCAGTCATGAGTTTCCAAGGCTATGGAAGCCCCTTGAGTTCTCCGACTCCTATCTTGTTTAGACAAGGTCATAGTCAAAGTGGAGGTTCTCTCCTCCCTTCAGAGAAAGGCACCTCCCTCTTTGAAGACCTGTTCTTTCCACTGGGATCTCACTCACAGAGATCTTTTTGCCAGAGTGTCTTGGCTTTCCATGCCTGAAATACTCTCATGGGCTTTTCAGCCAGATCCGAGTGCCTTTAGGGCTGATTCTGAGGCCAGAGTGCTATTTAGGACATCTGCCATTCTATGAGTCTGCTGAGTATCTCACTTCCCATGTTGGATCACTCTCCCCTTTATTTATTCTATCGGTTAGTGTTAGCAGATACTAGACTTGTTTATGTGCTCCCTTTGACTCTTAGTCCTTTCATTATGATCAATTGTGAACTGAAATTGATCACTTGGAATAGTGAGATGGCATTGGCACATGCCACCTTGATGGGATTGAATTGGAATCCCCTAGTATGTTTCCAACTCTACCAATTGGGGCAAGTCAGCCCGAGCATGCCCCAAATTATACATCTCTTCCCTCTCTTATTCCCACTTTTATGTTTAACAGGGATCACATTTCAGTTAATTTTCAACACTTAAGAATAACTGTGTGATAATTACAGTATTAAACCAGTCATATTAAGTAGAACAGACAAAAAAAAAATACTATGAGGGATAATGTATTAAGTTGTCCATTAGCAGTCAGGGCTATGCTGATCAAGTCACCATTTCTCATAGTGTCCCTTTCACTTCAGGAGGTTTCCTTTTTGGTGTTCAGTCAGTTGTCACCGATCAGGGAGAACATATGGTATTTGTCCCTTTGGGACTGGCTTACTTCACTCAGCATGATGTGTTCCAGATTCCTCCATTTTGTTGCAAATGACTGGATTTCGTTGTTTCTTACTGCGGTATAGTATTCTAAAGAATACATATCCCATAATTTCTTTATCCAGTCTACCATTGATGGGCATTTAGGTTGGTTCCAGGTCTTGGCTATTGTGAATTGTGCTGCAATAAACATTAGGGTGCAGACCGCTTTTTTCTTTATCAATTTAAACTCCTTTGGGTAAATTCCAAGGAGTGGGATGGCTGGGTCGAACGGTAGGGTTATATTCAGGTTTCTGAGGAATCTCCAGACTGATTTCCATAGTGGCTTAACCAGTTTGCATTCCCACCAACAGTGGGTTAGTGTCCCTTTTTCCCCACATCCTCGCCAGCATCTGTTGTTGGTAGATTTCTGTATGTGAGCCATTCTAACCGGGGTGAGGTGAAACCTCATTGTGCTTTTGATTTGCATTTCCCTGATTGCTAGTGACCTTGAACATTTTTTCATGTGCCTGTTGGCCATTTGGATTTCCTCTTTTGAAAAATGTCTATTGAAGTCCTTGGCCCATCTCTTAAGTGGGTTGTTTGTTTTGTTTTTGTGGAGTTTCTTGATCTCTTTGTAGATTCTGGTTATTAACCCTTTATCTGTTGCATAGTTTGCAAATATTTTTTCCCATTCTGTCGGTTGTCTCTTCACTCTCCTGACTGTTTCTTTTGCAGTAAAGAAACTTCTCAATTTGATGCAATCCCAATAGTTGATTTTGGCTTTGACTGCCTGTGCCTCCCGGGTCTTTTCCAGAAATTCTTTGCCTGTGCCAATATCTTGAAGGGTTTCTCCAATGTTCTCTAATAACTTAATGGTGTCAGGACGTAGATTTAGGTCTTTAATCCACGTTGAGTGGATTTTTGTGTAAGGTGTAAGGTAGGGGTCTTGCTTCATGCTTCTGCACGTGGAAATCCAGTTTTCCCAGCACCATTTATTGAATAGACTGTCCTTGCTCCAGGAATTAGTTTTAGATCCTTGATCAAATATAAGTTGGTTGTAGATGTTTGGGTTGATTTCTGGTGTTTCAATTCTGTTCCATTGGTCTATCCATCTGTTTCTGTACCAGTACCATGCTGTTTTGATTACAACTGCCCTGTAGTATGTCCTGAAGTCTGGTATTGTGATGCCTCCGGCTTTGTTTTTGTTGTACAAGATTGCTTTAGCTATTCGAGGTCTCTTGTGCCTCCATATGAATTTCAGCATCATTTTTTCTAGATCTGCGAAGAATGTCTTTGGTATCTTGATTGGGATTGCATTGAATCTATAAATTGCTTTTGGGAGAATGGACATTTTGATGATGTTGATTCTTCCAATCCATGAGCATGGAAGATTTTTCCATTTTTTGGTATCCTCTTCTATTTCTTTCTTTAAGGTTTTGTAATTTTCATCGTAGAGATCTTTAACGTCCTTGGTTAAGTTTATTCCAAGGTATTTGATTGTTTTTGTAGCTATTGTGAATGGGATTGATCTTAGCAGTTCTTTCTCAGTCATGGCATTACTTGTGTATACAAAGGCTGTTGATTTTTGTGCATTGATTTTATATCCTGCCACTTTGCCAAACTCCTCTATGAGTTCCAATAGTCTCTTAGTAGAGTTCTTTGGATCCTCTAAGTACAGAATCATATCGTCTGCAAAGAGGGATAGTTTGACTTCTTCCTTCTTGATTTGTATTCCTTTGATTTCTTTTTCTTGTCTGATGGCTCTGGCTAAAACTTCCAGAACTATGTTAAATAGCAGTGGTGAGAGTGGGCATCCCTGCCTGGTGCCAGATTTCAGTGGAAATGCTTCCAACTTTTCCCCATTCAATAGGATGCTGGCTGTGGGTTTTTTATAAATTGCTTTGATTATATTGAGGAATGTTCCTTCTATACCCAATTTGCTTAGAGTTTTCATCATGAAAGGGTGTTGAATTTTATCAAATGCTTTCTCTGCATCAATTGAGATAATCATATGGTTTTTCTTCTGCAGTCTGTTAATGTGGTGAATCACATTGATTGATTTGCGAAAGTTGAACCATCCCTGCATACCAGGGATGAATCCCACTTGGTCTGGGTGGATGATTTTCCTGATGTGTTGTTGTATTCTAATGGCCAGAATTTTATTGAGGATTTTTGCATCTATGTTCATCAGGGATATTGGTCTGTAATTTTCTTTCAGTGCTGCATCTTTCTCTGGCTTAGGGATTAAGGTGATGCTGGCTTCATAGAAAGAATTTGGGAGGATTCCCTCTTCTTCGATTGTTCTGAATAGTTTGAGAAGAAATGGGATTAGTTCTTCTTTAAATGTCTGGTAGAATTCAGCAGTGAATCCATCTGGTCCTGGGCTTTTCTTTGTTGGGAGGGCCTTTATTACTGTTTCAATTTCTGTTTCAGTTATGGGTCTATTTAGGTTTTCGATGTCTTCATGGTTCAATTTTGGTAGATTGCATGTGTCCAGGAATCTATCCATTTCTGATAGGTTTTCCTGTTTGCTGGCATACAGGTCCTTGTAGTAATTTCTGATGATTCTTTTTATTTCTGTGGTGTCTGTTGTTACGTTTCCTTTTTCATCTCTGATTTTATTGATTTGGGTCTTTTCTCTTCTTTTTTTAGTTAGTTGGGCCAATGGGGTGTCAATTTTGTTTATTTTTTCAAAAAACCAGCTTCTTGCTTGGCTGATTTTTTGTAATGTTTTTTTGGATTCAATCCTGTTAATTTCTTCTCTGGTTTTAATTATTTCTCTTCTCCTACTAGATTTGGGTTTGGTTTGCTGCAGTTTTTCTAGGTCCTTGAGGTGCGCTGAAAGCTCATTTATTTGGTACCTTTCCAATTTCTTGATATAGGCACCTATTGCTATAAATTTGCCTCTCAATACTGCTTTTGCTGTATCCCATAAGTTTTGATATGTTGTGTTGTTGTCTTCATTTACTTCCAGAAAGTTTTTGATTTCTCTTTTGATTTCTTGAATGACCCAGTGTTCATTCAGGAGCATGTTGTTCAGTCTCCATGTGTTTGCATACTTTCTGGGGTTTCCTGAGTTGCTAATTTCCAGCTTCATCCCGCTGTGGTCTGAGAAGCTGCATGGTATGATTCTAATTCTTTTAAATTTGCTGAGACTTGCTTTATGGCCTAGTATGTGATCAATCCTAGAGAAGGTTCCATGCGCTGCTGAGAAGAATGTGAAGTCTGTAGATGTAGGGTTGAAAGTTCTGTAGATATCTGTTAGATCCATTTGGGCAATAGTGTCAATTAAATCTGCTGTTTCCTTGTTGATCTTCTGTCCGGATGATCTGTCTATTTCTGAGAGTGGAGTATTGAAGTCCCCCAGTACTATTGTATTGGAATCTAAATCTCCCTTTAAGTCCCTTAACATATCTTTTAAATAGACCGGTGCCCTGTAATTAGGTGCATATACATTTATAATAGTTACATCTTCCTGTTGAATTGAACCCTTAATCATTATATAGTGTCCCTCTTTGTCTCTCTTAACAGTTTTTGTATTAAAGTTTATTTTGTCTGATATTAATATGGCTACACCTGCTTTTTTTTGGTTTCTGTTGGCATGGAATATCTTTTTCCAACCTTTCACTTTCAGTCTGCATGCCTCTTTGTTAGAGAGATGTGTTTCTTGTAGGCAACAAATAGTTGGGTTGTGTTCTGTGAGCCAGTCAGCTAAACGGTGTCTTTTAACTGAAGAATTCAGACCATTAATGTTCAATGTGACAATTGATACGTAGTGACTTTGCCCTGCCATTTTCCCGGAAATATTTTCTAGTATATGCTTTGAGCTTCCCATGCTCTTTTACTGGTAGGTGTTCTTCCTTTCCCTTCTTTCATATTGATGGCCGTGTTTCTGTGTTTCTGAGTGTAGCACATCTTTAAGTATCTTTTGCAGGGCCGGACGAGTGGCCACAAAGTCTTTCAATTTCTGTTTGCTATGAAAGGTCTTTATTTCACCTTCATTCACAAATGAGAGCTTGGCAGGATATAATATTCTGGGCTGGCAATTTTTCTCTCTTAGCACCTGTGCTATGTCTCGCCATTCCCTCCTAGCTTGTAGGGTTTCTGATGAGAAGTCAGCTGTGAGTCTGATTGGAGATCCTCTGAGAGTAATCTGACGTTTCTCTCTTGCACATTTTAGGATCTTTTCTTTATGTTTCACTGTGGTAAGTTTAATTACCACGTGTCGTGGTGAGGATCTCTTTTGGTCATGTTTATTGGGGGTTCTATGAGCTTCCTGTACTAGGATATCTCTGTCCTTCTCCAAACCTGGAAAGTTCTCTGCTAGTATCTCACTAAAAAGGCCTTCCAATCCTTTCTCTCTCTCCATGCCTTCAGGAACTCCTAGAACTCGAATGTTGGTTTTTTTAATAGTATCCTGTAGATTCCCAACAATATTTTTCAGGTTTCTAATTTCCTCTTCTTTTCTTTGGTTTGACTGTATGTTTTCCTGTGCTCTATCTTCTAAGTCCGATATTCTCTCTTCTGCTTCACCCATTCTGTTTTTAAGGCTTTCTAATGTGTTTGTCATTTGATCTATTGAGCTCTTCATTTCATTTTGATTTCTCTTGACTATTACACTTTCCTGTTCTACTAGTTTCTGAGTTTCATTTTGACTCTTCCTTAAAATTTCATTTTCACGAGAAAGATTTTCAATCTTGTCCATTAAGGATTTCTGTAGTTCAAGGATTTGCTTTTGAAAACTTCTAAATGTTCTTATCATAAATTTTTTGAAATCCGTATCTTGCATTTCTTCTATCTCATCATCTTCATACTCTTGGCTTGGGGTGTTTTGCTTATTTGGAGGCATCATAGTGTCATCGTTGATCTTGCTCCCTCTATTTCTGTGTTTGTTACTCGGCATAGTTAATTCTTCTTGCGTCACTGTGCGCTTTTTCTTTTCTTTTTTTTTTTTTTTTATACTGTGTCCGTGTTAAGTGGACTGCCTGCTGTTGGAGGAGCCTTGGAGGCTTGAGATGGGTGCGGCCTGAGAGCTCTGCCTGGTTCTTCCAGGTTAAGGGTGTGCAAAGGTGACACCCTCAGGTTATGCGTGGTAAATCTCTCTCTTTTTATTTATTTATTTATTTTATTTATTCAGGGGGTAAGTAACACTGCAGGGCAGGGCTGTGCAGAATTGATGGTATTTAGCTTCCAGTCTTTGGCTCCTCTGGACTCCCACTGGGTTGCCTAGGCTACTGAATTGTAGTGACTCAGTTCCTTAACTCTCCCCCACTGATATGTAAATCCAAAGAGGAGGCCTGCTCTTTGTCTCTTGGGAATTCTTCAAGTCTTGCAGGCTTGTAACCTTTGCAAGGTTAGGGGGAAGAGAAACCCGAAGCTTTTTTTTTTCCTTCTTTCCGGTAGTGAGTTTGCTGCACTTTCCGGCCCCCCTCTAGATTCTGACCCCCGTTTCCCCACCAATGTCTCGGGTTATTGAGCTCACCTCCCCTTCCAGCGCCGATGTGTGGACTCGGAGCCCTGAGCGTCTCAAGTCTCCCCGCTGTTTTCTGTGTGGCGTGCACTCTCCTTGGAGCACTGTCGCGCAGACCCTGGGGCTTCTGCGGCTGGGTCCCGCGACTTTGCTTCCGTGCGGTGGGCGACCTTGTTCTCCCAGTAGGTCGTCCGATTCACGCCTGTTCCATTCAGAAGGGTTTCCCCTGCAATTTTTGTTTGGTTCTATTTTCTGCGGCTACCGTAACTCCCCTTTTATTAAACTAAATTTTCCCGGACTATCGGTGCGCGCCCTCCCTATTCGGCCCATGCCCTATGATTTAAATGATCATTTCTAAAAATGGCAGAACTTGCTTAAAAGCAGTAGCTTGAACAAATAACAAGATATCCTAGAAGGGAGTTCTGAAAGCTCAGTTATTCTTACATGTTTTAAATATAACTTAAAATTAGATGAAATGCAATTAGACATAATTTCTTTTCAGAGTATTTGATAGTCTCATCATGTATTTCAAAATATTAAAAGCTATGTCACCTTGGTAGAGAATGCAGCTTTAGCATTGATAATCATATGGGCCTATTGCATAACAATAACATATTTTACAAAGTAATGTCTTAATTCAGAAAAATAAAACTAAGGAAATGCATGCTGTTCACTTTTAAAATTTATTAGTACTATTACTTTCTATATAATTAACCACTTGTGCTTTGAGTTTATTACTTGAGTTATTAAATTTCCTATGTATTCTGATAATAATCAGATAATCAGATTAATCAAGGAAGTACTCAACATGATAAAATTATTTTTTAAGATTTAGATGAAATTATTTTAACACATGCCAGATCATCACTAAAGCTCTCCTCTCAAATTTTTTTCTCTTTAAACATTCCACTAAGAAATCTTCATATCTCTGATAATGCCATATCACCAATACTGACTTTAAAAAAACAATCTTAATCTACAATAGAATACTTTTGGATAATGGCTATATCATTCTGGACCTGTTGATAATGTACATGCTAATAGGAATGCATTGATACTGGATAAATTTAAAGTTTGCATTTCTAACCTTCAAGGGAAAGAGGTCGCTTTTGACAGACTAGTTCCACTATGTACCAGGTATACTATTTGAGGTGATAGCAACCAGTATTATTCTTTGGGATTATTTACTTGGAGTCTCCTTTTTTAAAAAAATAAAATTGGGCTTTTTTGTTTGATTAAAAGCGAGCGAGAGGGAAAGATAGAGAGAATATCTCTTGTCTACTGATTCACTCCTCAAATGACTGCGACAGTTGGGTCTGGGATGGGCTTGAATCAGGGGCTCAGATCTCAATCCAGGTTTCCCACATTGGTGGAAAAGACCAAAGTACTTGAGCCATCTCTGAGGCTTCCCAGAGTGTACATTAGCAGGAAACCAGAAAGGAAGTGGAGTCAAGATTCAAACCCAGGCACCTTGAAACAGGATGCAGGCATCCCAAACAGACACCAAATTCTCTGTGCCACAATTCTCACTGCCACAGAGTATCATTTAAGATGAAATAAAAATAGTAATTGGCCAATAGTAAATAGCAAAAAATGTTAGACCAAGTGTTTTACTAAGCGCAAAACCCATCGAAGCAGCATTTTAGTCATTGAATTTAGTTCCTAAAGCCAAATTCAGTGACCTGCCACCTGTGAATAATCTTGGGGAAAATGTCCTACTTACATTTCAGATTATGAACAAAATCAGCATTCCTGTGGTTGTGTATGTATGTGTGTTATAAAAATAGAGATACTGGGGCCGGCGGTTTGGCGCAGTGGGTTAATGCCCTGGCCTGAAGTGCCAACATCCCATATGGGCGCCAGTTCGAGACCCAGCTGCTCCACTTCCGATCCAGCTCTCTGCTATGGCCTGGGAAAGCAGAAGATGAACCAAATTCTTGGACCCCTGTACCCACATTGGGAAACCTGGAAGAAACTCCTGGCTCCTGCCTTCGGATTGGCACAGCTCCGGCCTTTGCAGCCAATTGGAGAGTGAACCAGTGGATGGAAGACCTCTCTCTCTCTCTCTCTCTCTCTCTGCGTAACTCTGACTTTCAAATAAATAAATAAATCTTAAAAGAAAATAGAGATAAAGTCATAAGAGAAGCACAATGTAATTTTCACATAAGTTTAGCCATTTTGTGCATTTTATTTTCAATAATTCTCTGATAATTTAGCCTCTCATAATTGGACATGTTGATTAACAGGTGCTTATTCATGGTATGAACAGGATGAAAAAATATGGAACAAGTCGGGCAGCTGTTTAGTCTAGCATTTAAAATGTCAGTGAGGACACACATTCTGCAGCAGAGTGTCTGGTTTCAAGTCCTGCCTGTAGCTTCTGATTTCAGCCTTCTACCAGTGTAGACCCCGGTAGTCAAGAAGGCTTGAGCAGTTGGGTCCCTGCATTGGCCAGTTGCTGATATTTGTGGAATGAATTAGTAAATGGGAGCTCAATCTCTCTGTTTCTCTTTGCCCGTCAAAGAAAAACATAAGCCGCCGGCGCCGCGGCTCACTAGGCTAATCCTCCACCTAGCGGCGCCGGCACACCGGGTTCTAGTCCCGGTTGGGGCGCCGGATTCTGTCCCGGTTGCCCCTCTTCCAGGCCAGCTCTCTGCTGTGGCCCGGGAGTGCAGTGGAGGATGGCCCAGGTGCTTGGGCCCTGCACCCCATGGGAGACCAGGAAAAGCACCTGGCTCCTGGCTCCTGCCATCGGATCAGCGCGGTGCGCCGGCCGCAGCGCGCCGGCCACGGTGGCCCATTGGAGGGTGAACCAACGGCAAAGGAAGACCTTTCTCTCTGTCTCTCTCTCTCACTGTCCACTCTGCCTGTCAAAAAAAAAAAAAAAAAAAAAAAAAAAAAAAAAAAAAAAAAGAAAGAAAGAAAAACATAAGCCTTTTTCAATTATAAAAAAATGCATCAAAATGGCACCTGACTCTGAGGTATGGATGTTATTAGGTTCACTGGATGATAATGAAAAAACTCTAAAATTTTATTTTATACAATACAGAACAAAGATTTACCATTAATCATTCTAGCATAAATAGTTCTAATCCCTGTGGGTTTTCTTTATCTCCTCACACACAAGGACAACAGCATTTACGTAGATACTTTTTGGTGGCTCACAGGCGGGATGACATAGGTCCCATCAACCTTGAAATCTTACAGTGTTTGCAAGATGATTCACCCTTTCAAGTACTTCACATTGTACATACAGGTGCAAATTTGTGAATCGTAGGTTTGATATGTGGTCTGTGCCATTATGTTAAGAAAACAGGACTTTAATTTTTCTCTCTCAAAGAGAGCAGGCTTATAACCTTGGCCTCATTAAAATGAATTCTCTCTAAATGAGTTCTAAAGGGTTCTGAAATCATGCAAGATGCTAAATCCCACCAGGTTAGTCTTCCAATAACTAAGAGGCAATAGGATGACAGGAGATAAAGTGTCTAATATATGAAGAAAACCTAACACACAATTTATTATTTTAACCTATTGTTTCTATGGGGACGAGTGTTTCCAAAAGAAATTAATATGGAACATCCTTCTTAAAAATGTATCTTCACCATCATGCCATTTTACAATAGCTTTTTCTTCCTGTATATGTATACCATATAACATGGATAACTCCATACTTTCTGCTACATGTTGTACCTCCTGTGTAATAACTAAACTCCAGATATACAAAAGAGTTTCATTACCAGGTTTGACAGTGTAAAACCCAAGCAGAAAACAAGTTGGCAAAGGTGGTTTAATATAAACCTCTGAGGATTTGAAAACAACATCACATTTGTTTCCTGCTACTCATCTGCCCCCTGTGATCTTTGTCTCTATATTCAATAAAATATTTATGGCCAGAGCTCAGCAGCCCTTCCTCTTTTCTCACTGTGGGAATAAGGTATGTTCTGATTCTATGGGAGAAAGCAACATAGCAGAAACATGAAAATTTTGCATAAATAACTTTAAGGGAGTTGGAAACCTAATCTGCTCAAAAACGGATTTTCTTTCATTCGAAGCAACATAGCTGTGACATACGGGACTGCATTTTGCAGTAATTTATGCACTTGTCGATTGCAGTGAACGCTCTCTAGGGAACTTCCTGGAGCTTACAGACAACCTGCTGTTTTTGGATTTCCTCAGATACAGATTGAGCACTATTTTCTTTTCTTCTCAGGTAGTAATGATACTTAGTTAAAAATGTTTTTCATCTTTTCCTATAGGAAAATATCCTGTTGGAATATCTGGCCTCAATTTATAAGGCATTTGCCATGAAACAATGGGAGAATTAAGATTTTTTTTTTTTGAATTCTGAACTGCAACATGGTCATATAAATGCTCTTTTCCTCTGGAAGAGCAGTTATAATGTGTTGGCTTTTATTGTTAGGAATAACTATTCTTTATGCTGAAAAATCAAGAAAACAATTACATTTGAACATATTGGTTTTCCAGTTCAATAGATAAAAACATTAAATTCTTTATCAATGGGTTCTAGACCCATTGATATGCACTTGCTTGTTGAACTTAGTGGACTAAGCCATTCTGTATCTAGACTCCATCCATTTTTCTGATGTTTTATTAATATAAAGGGAACAAATTTCATGCATTACATAGGTAAGTTCCAAGAAAATAACCACACTCTCTTCCCTCCACCTCTTTCCTACCCCCTTCCTCCCTCCCCTTTTTGATTTCATTAGTTTTTACAAAGACATAATGTTAATCCACTATGTATTCACAAGTTTAATTCACCACTACCAATAATACTCTAAAAAGTAGGAAGACCACAGTTACACAGGAGTACAAAGAATCAATAAAAGAGGGGGATCCAAGATGGCGGAATAGGGAGTGAACTTACTGCTCTAGTCTAAGGGAAGATAGTTTACAAGAAGTAGAGAAAGTGCAGTCTTGAAGAGTTAGGGAAAAAAATGGCAGGGGAAACTTCATGCAAACTGGAGGGAAACTGTGGATCTATGTGGAAGGTGTGGACACACAAAACTCAGGACCCAAGCAACTGAGAGCCTTAGCACCAGCCTTGGAGAATGAGGTGAGATAGGTCTGCAGCAGCCCAAGCCAATGGCATTAAAGCTGCAGGAAGAGCCTGGTGTGGAACCACCTTGGAGCCCTGTGAGGGACAGTGCACCTGCCAAACTACAGGAGAAAAAAAGAGGGTAGAGTTTCCCTCTCCCCAACAACCCTGCGAAAGCATCCAGTAACAGGCAGACAGAGTTTGGGCACCACTTTATATGCAACAGCTGCACCAGCTCACGTCTGCACACCTAACAACCAGCTGAGTGCAGAACACCTGGGTCAGGCTGGGAGAACTGACAGAGGGCTGGATGCTCATGACTGTGGGAAGCTTATGTGCTGGGACTGTGAAAACACTGTGGCTGTGTGGGAGGGTACAGGGTGTGGCTGGGTATTTGGGCAGTCACTATGGGTGACTCCACATGCTTGGGGCTCCAGATTCCCTGGTGAGGTTCAATGGTGTGGGATCCATGCTCAAACCAAGGACTGCACGGATACTTATTGTGATTCTTCAGGCAGCACAGATGAATATTGGACCCACTGGGGCTAGCACCCAAGCACTGGTCACCTTTGAAGAGAGGAGGTGAGCATTAAACTATGCCAACAGAGCAGAACAAACCTTCCCTAGGATTTAAAAAAAGAGAGAGATTTACTATTTACAACCTGAGTCTCACCTTGGAGACTCCCTTTACCCTGGAGCACTGAACAGAGCTCACTGGCTGCACCTACCTCATGCCCCATCGGTATTCAATGAAAATGTGGACACTCTACCACAGAGGCATAGTCCAAAGATAATAGCCATCACAGGGTAAAAAACAAAACATAACAAAAAAGAAACCAAGAAGTATCTCTATAAATGTCAATTAATAAATGCAGCAATTCAAGAAACAAGAATAAAGATGACAATATGACAACACCCCAAAAAACACAACACTTCAATACTGAAATATGAAGATTAAAAGATTGAAAAAAATGCCAGAAATGGAATTTAAAAAGTTGATCTCAGGATTACTTAGAAGAATTCGAAGCAAATCCATGAACTAAAGAAAGCCCTACGTGACGTGAAAGAAAATTTCTCCCATGCAATTAAGATGTTAAAGAGAAATCATAATGAAATCCTGAAAATGAAGAATTCAATAGAACAAATAAAGAATGTGGTAAATCCTTAACAACATACTTGGTGAAGCAGAAGAAGGAATAATCAGACTTAGAAGACAAATCTCTGGAAATTTTGGAGTTAAACCAAAAACAAGAAGAAGAAATTAGAAAACCAAAACACAGTGCTGGAAATTTACAGGATACTATCAAACAAACCAACAGACAGGTTTTACAATTCCTGATGGTGTGGTAAAAGAGAATGGATTAGAAGGCCTCTTTAGTGAAATAATTATAGCAAATTTCCCTAATTTGGAGAAAGGAAGGAACATCCAAATCCAGAAAGCACATAGAACTCCTAATAGAATTGTGAAGAAAACATCTTTACCACATAGTATTTAAACTCCCCAAGGTAAAGCATAAACAAGAGATTCTAAAATGTGCATTAGAGAAATGCCAGATTACTTTCAGAGGATCTCCAATTAGTCTAACAGCTGACTTCTCATCAGAAATCCTACAGGCTAGGAGAGAATGGCAAGATATATTCCATGACTTAAGAGGAAAAAACTGTGAACCCAGAATACTGTACACTGTAAAGCTCCCATGAATGAATGAAGGTGAAATAAAGATCTTCCATAACAAACAGAAATTGAAAGAATATGTCCCCACTCACCCAGGCTTACATTAGATGCTTAAGGATGTGCTACACACAGAAACAAAAAAACTTGGTCATCACTGTGAAAGAAGGTGAAGGCAGAAAATCTCACAGTAAAAGTACAAAAAAAAAAAAAAATCCAGAGTAAACAATAGCAATATTTATGAGAAAATGGCAGGGCAAAGTCACATTAAATGTAAATGCCCTCAACTCTCCAGTTAAAAAAACAGACTGGCTGAACGGATTAAAAAACAAACCCATCTATTTGCTGCCAACAAGAAACACATCTCACCAACAAAAATACACACAAACTGAAAGTGAAAGGACGGAAAAAGGTATTCCATGCTAGCAAAACTGAAAAAGAAATGGTGTAGGCACCCTAATGTGAGACAAAATAGACTTTAACAAAAAACAAAAAGCAGACAAAGAAGGGCACTAAGTAGTGATTAAAGAATCAACTCTAATGGAAGATGTCACTATTATAAATGTATATACACCTAATTACAGGGCACAGGATATTTTAAAAAATGGTAGTAGATCTAAAGGAAGACATAGATTCTAATACAGTAGTAATTGGGGACTTCATTACCCCACATTCAGCAATGGACACATCAACCAGACAGAAAATCAGCCAGGAAAGACAGAGTTAATTGACACTATAAACCAAATGGATCTCACAGCTATCTACAGAACTCTCCATCCTACAGTCGTAGGATGCATTTTCTTCTCACCACTACATGCATTTTTCTCTAGGATTGACCACATGCTGGGCCATAAAGAAAGTCTCAGCAAATTTAAAAAAAATAAAAATCATACCATGCATCTTCTCTGACCACATGGAATGAAAATGAAGCTAGAAATCAACAACTCAGGAATCTCTAGAACATATGCAAAGACATGGAGACTGAACAACATGCTCCTGAATGAACAGTGGGTCATAGAAGAAATCAAAAGAGAAATCAAAAAATTTCTGGACACAAATGAAGATGACAATACAACATATCACAACTTATGGAATACAGCAAAAGCAGTGTTAAAAGGAAACTTTAGAGCAATTAGTGCCTACATCAAGAAAGGGGAAAGACACCCAAAAAGAGAGCTATTAATACATCTCAAGGACCCAGAAAAACAACAGCAAACCAAACCCAAAACCAGTAGGAGAAAATAATTAAAATTAGAGAATAAACAAAATTGAAACAAAAATAACTATACAAAACATGGGGGTGCATGATTTTTTGGGGAACAAGGTATGAGACAAAAGGCCATATTTTCTAGTCTCTTGTGGCCAGGGATGGGATATAAGAACACATCCTTTTATGAGACTTTAGAGAAAGTTCATTATAATGAGACAAGACTGGTGTGAGTCCTGTTTATCTTTCACCATTTCTACTACTTCTTTCTTAGAAAATCAATGTGATGCCTTGGACTGTGAAATAAGACAGAAAGCCAGGCATTCGTGATCATTTCAGGTAGAGCCCAAAGATAACAGATTGTGATAGATTTATTGGGGCCTAATTTTTCATGCCCTTTATGAAACTACCCCCTCCCCACATCGAGACGTGACACCTATTTCCAGTTCTTTCAAACTGAGTTGGACTTGTGACTTGAGATTATGGCAGAAGTGAGTAGAAGTGAGTATTTCTACTCTGTCTCTTGGAAACTTTCTACTGATATGTGAAATATCACATGACAGAGGATGACCAGAGATCATGTGGAGTGGGACTCCCTTGTCCTATTGGAGGATATTTTAAACCACCCAGAGTCAAGCTTCCAGATATATTAGAGGACTCAGTCAAAATCAACAGAGCTAATTGCACAGTGCAATGTTGACTTCAAATCCAGATGAAACACTGGCAAAGACAAGAAAATTCTCTGCTCAGTTTTCTAACCAGAAGGCTCATGAGCAATAGGACATTGCTGCTTCACGACACTGTCGAGGGTGATCTGTTATGCAGCCGTGGTGTACTGATACAGAAACTGCACCCAATGATCACAGCATTATCACTGCAACTTGAGAATTCTTGCCTGAGGTTATCTTTCATAAGAGAGAGAAATACAAAAGTCATCTTGTCTAAACTATTGTCATTTTTAAGTCTGTCTTGCTTGCCACCAAATAGAATTCCCAAGTGATATGTGAAGTCATGAGCTACTTTTCCACAATCTGCATTCATCCTGTGTCTCCTCTTAGTTCACCTGCTCTGCTCTTACAACACTTGAATGTGTGACTTTGGTACTATAGACACATTTTATGAAAAAGGGAAAGATAATCTTTCAGTCTCATTTTATATTTCAAGACTCTTTTAAGCGTAGTGGATATTTTGAAAGGGAGCATGTTACAGAAAGATAATATTTTGCTTTATAAGCTCAGGGACCATATCCAAATCACCCGAGCTAGAGGCCTAGGGCAAAAGACAGCCTTGGAAATATTTGTGGGAAACCAAAAAAAAAAAATAAAAATAAAAAAAAATAACTGAAATCATGCAATCATGCATTTTTTAGAGTATTTTCAGCTGATTAAGTTTATGCCAGGTTTCCTATATTGTCAAGTGCAGCTTGAAGTTCAGTGAAATTCCTTTTGAGATGAATCATTTATCTCAGGAAAGAGCAGCATACATGTAGTGTCAAACATTGCGAAAAAAGTGAAAACCCAATCTACCATTTCCTTCAACATACGTAGAGAAGTTTGTTTCAAGAGTTAGAAATTTCAACAAGTGATAAATTACATTCTTCTAAAACTAATCATGAAACTTGGTAAAAATAATTGCATGATAGAGTTAAAATATTTATCAATAAATCTAGTATTAAAATATAGAAGAAATGACAATCTGTGGAAACAAACACATGAGCAATTCAATATTTTATCTAATGAAGAGTAGTACAATTCAATCTGATCCTTTTATATTTATTTATTTATTTGAACAGGCAGAGTGGACAGTGAGAGAGAGAGAGACAGAGAGAAAGGTCTTCCTTTGCCGTTGGTTCACCCTCCAATGGCCACCACGGCCAGCGCGCTGCGGCCGGCGCACCATGCTGATCCGAAGGCAGGAGCCAGGTGCTTCTCCTGGTCTCCCATGGGGTGCAGGGCCCAAGCACTGGGCCATCCTCCACTGCACTCCCTGGCCACAGCAGAGAGCTGGCCTGGAAGAGGGGCAACCGGGACAGAATCCGGCGCCCCGACCGGGACTAGAACCCGGTGTGCCGGCGCCGCTAGGCGGAGGATTAGCCTAGTGAGCCACGGCGCCGGCCTATATTTATTTTTAATGCCTGTTTTCATTACATGTAAAAGGCAGAGATAGACAAAGAGAGACCTTCCAACTGCTGGTTCATTCCCCAAATACCTGCAACATCCACGTCTGTTCTAGGAGCTTGGAGCTTCATTCCAACTCTCCCAGGTTTGTGACAGAAACCCAGATACTTGAGCCATAACCTTCCAGAGTGCACATTAGCAGAAAGCTGGATCAGCAGAAGAGCCAGAGCTCAAACTGGGTGTTCTAATATGAGATACAGGCAACACAGTGGTGTCTTAACAACTGTACCAGTGTCTGCCCGCACTTATTATTTTTTAAAGCAAATGGCAGCTTTCATCAATAAAATACTATGACAAAAAAGATATTGCTATTTATCTGTAGTATGGGACTGCTGACTTCAGAAAAAAAAATCTGAAAAAGGACATTTGTATATAGACTTGTCTTTTTTTTAATCAATAACTCAGTTACATAAGACACTCGAGAATGTCAAATCCTTGCTTTGAATTCAGTTATTTATCATTTCATTCTGCATCACAAACCTGTACAGAGAAAGTAAAAATATGTGTATGCTTGAGTGTCTTGGGCTCTGAAGAATCTTTGTAAAAGGGAAAACTCTTAACAAAAATCAAGATGATATGATGAGATGGATGTGTTCTTATGTCATGCTGACTTTCATGGGACAAATGCGCGTGCACACATACACACACACACAGTTGCAGATACAGAACTACTGTTAGCTCAACCAGATAATTTTTTATTTCATTAAACTGATGACTGCCCATTCAAATTATTTTCAACTGCTTTTCTGTGCTAACTCTTAAATTTATTGTTTAAGAACTCTGCCTCACCCAATGAAAAACAGCTGGGATTAATATATGTCAGCAACTGATAGGAAATGTTTCACGAAATGAAACCCAAAGGCAAGGGAAAATTCCCGTGCTGCCACATACAACAAGAAATAGCTCAGTCAGGTGCACTGAATACTGAACTAATGGTAGAAAGCTTGGGTGGGGCCAGTGTGCTGGTGTAGTGGGTGGAGCCACCACCTGCGGTGCTGGTATCCCATATGGGCGCCAGTTCAAGACCTGGATACTCCACTTCCAATACAGCTCTCTGCTGTGGCCTGGGAAAGAAGTGGAAGATGGCCCAAATTCTTGGGCCCCTGCACCCATATGGGAGACCCAGAAGAGGCTCCTGGCTCCTGGCTTCAGATCAGCACAGCTCTGGCCGTTGAGGTCAGTTGGGGAGTGGACCAGCGGATGGAATATGTCTTTCTTTCTCTGCCTCTCCTTCTCTGTGTAACTCTGACTTTCAAACAAATAAATAAATCTTAAAAAAAAAATCTTGGTTGAATACTGTTTGCTAAGGATTGGTCTTATCTGTAAGAAGTGGGGTTTTATTCACCAACAACTTAGGGTAGAATACGTATCTTCATGTCAGAGAGAAGAAAAAAGTTGTAAAGTAGCACTATCCAATAGAAATGTGTGAACCACACTTGAGTTAAAAATGCAACTTTAAATTCTCTAGCTATACTAAAAAGGGAAAAAGAAGAGGTGAAATTAAGTTTAAAGATGCCAAAATGTCAAAATTTAAACGTGTATCAATGAGATTTTTTTCATTCACTTTCTCATAATTGAAATTCAGTGGGTGTTTTGTGCTTACAACACATCAACTTGGAGTAGCTATGTTTTAACTTCTCAGTAGCCACATGTGGTTAGTGATTCCCATACTGGGCATTCCAAATCTAACTGTATGATTTACTGAGATGACTTAAAGATCTTAGCAATAATGGTAACTAGAGAGAAAAAGGATGGAACTTCAAATATAGCAGATGAATAATTTCTCAAAAAAGTTGATAGACATTATATTAGCAATACAAAACCAAATATTGAGGTTTCATTTTAATTTGTGAATATGCCAGTTTTAAAGCAGTTACTTTGTAGTGTAGAGGAAGCATATTATTGGAAATTGACTCCTTTGTAACTCAAATATGTTGTAGGTAGAGGAAATATCTGAAGCAAATCATGAAAGACATTTATCTATATTTCGTAGCATGTGTAATAAAATGTAATATAGGAAGTATGAAGTGAATATAAAATTTCAAAATTAATAGCAAAATTTTCTAATAAACCATCAATGCAATTATTGGTCTTTAGGACAGAATACATTTGCATTAAAAACTGACATGCAGGGATTTTCTCCAGTCAAATGAGCTCATTAAGATGATCTATAGATGCATTAGATCAAATAGGACAGAGGTCAGGTTGAATGTTTATAAGCCATAAAACCTCTGTACGGGGGCTGGCACCGTAGGGCAGCGGGTTAACACCCTGGCCTGAAGCATCAGCATCCCATGTGGGTGCTGGTTCAAGACTCAGTGCTGCTCCACTTCTGATTCAGCTCTCTGTTATGGCCTGGGAAAGCAGTAGAAGATGGCCCAAGTCCTTGGGCCCCTGTACCTGCATGGGAGACTTGGAAGAAGCTCCTGGCTCCTGGCTTTGGATTGGTGCAGCTCCGGCTGTTTAGGCCAACTGGGGAGTGAACCCTCGGATAGAAGACCTCTCTCTCTCTCTCTCTCTCTCTCTCTCTCTGCCTTTCCTTCTCTCTGTGTAACTCTGACTTTCAAATAAATAAATAAATCTTTAAAAAAAACTCTGTACAAATATTAGTGCTACGTAGAAAACGAAAAACATACTTCTCTGAAACTAAAAAATTATTTTAAATAACTTACCTACTGTAACATAATAAAAACATTTCAAGCATTAAGGCTTTCAAAATACTTGATAATTCAGTAACATTTGGAGAGTATGCTTTGAATAGATTTTTACTCGCATCTCATGAGATTATAAAACAAATAGTTTGTGTTGAATATACATTTTAAAAGTTATACACTTAAAAACTCCCTCTATCCCGGCTGCCCCTCTTCCAGGCCAGCTCTCTGCTATGGCCCGGGAGTGCAGTGGAGGATGGCCCAAGTCCTTGGGCCCTGCACCCGCATGGGAGACGAGGAGAAGCACCTGGCTCCTTGCTTCGGATCAGCACGGTGCGCCGGCCGCAGTGCACCGGCCGCGGCGGCCATAGGAGGGTGAACCAACGGCAAAAGGAAGACCTTTCTCTCTGTCTCTCTCTCTGTCACTGTCCACTCTGCCTGTCCAAAAAAAAAAAAAAAAAAAAAAAAAAAACCCTCCCTCTATTACATATTATCCATGTGTTAATTTAATTGTATAAAAACTGGAAGAATATAAAGCACCAAGTAGAAAAAAAAAACTCTCAGAATTTTACCACCCAATATATTGGTTGATATTTTATTCTGCGTTCTTCAGGTTTAAACTAGAACAATTATTACTGCTAGGTCTTTATGATACAATAAACTCATGTGGGCTTTCCTGTAGATCTGGTTCCTCCAATAGATCTGAAAATCCCATTCAGTGCATTTAAGCCCACACAGTTGCCCTCTCCTACAGAGCTACAGGGTTGGAAGGAGTTCAAGGGCACTCTAATCTGGAGCTGGTCTGTTGGTGTCTTCTTTCCTGTCCTGCTCCTCCCACTCCCTCCACTTTGATCACATTCACATCCACATTCACATAATGAGACTTGTACTTAAATAGTCTCTCTTGAGGTAAGCTCACTGGTTTATCATTCTCCCTTATTTAAAAAGAAATGGTGCTTGCACAGAAATATCAATTACCAGCTTCATCTATTTACAACCCCAGAACAGAATAATCTAAAGAGACATTATCTCCTCTCTTTTTACTTTCCCAAAATGTTGGTACTGGCTGATAAATACAACCCTTTGGTTGTATTTTACTGGATTAATTGTTGCCTGAAAGAATCATTCTCAGAACTAGATTCAATATCATTTTTATCAAGTACTTAAAAGGGCAGATATTGTGCTTAGGACTGCATGGAGAATTGTGCATGAATAAGACTTTGTCCTTTGGCTTCATAGTAGTACTAGTTTGTTAGGGAAGACAGTTTGTGTCCCACTAAACAGATGAATATATAATTATATGCTGTGATAAATACTAAAGAGGTAATGATGTAGAAATGGAGAATACATAAATTACTTTTAGCTTTATGGATATGCAGCTGACAATAAAAATTATATAAATTTAAAGTGTATAGCTGAATAGTTTACATACATAGTGAAAACCACATTCAAGCTAATTAATGTAACCACCTCACCTAATTACTATTTCTTTTCTTTCATTCTAAAACATTGACTCTACCTAATCAGTTATTATTCTCATAGCTGCCCATCTGTTAGAATGGCAAGAATTCAGGAAGCTTCCTACTTATCTCATCTGGTCTAGCTTTCTACTCAGAAGCACGCCACTGTAATAAAGAGTAGCTTGCACCAAGAATTCCTACATTGGTTTCAAAAAACAAATTTTGAATGGTTTCATAAGATGCAATCATTTATGTGGGAATTCTTCCTTTTTAATACAAAGTGAAACTCCTTTCAAAGACTATTATGGTTTCCATCAGGGAGATTCAATTAGATACCCTGTTGTATAAGAGAATTTGTCCCTTCAACTCTACTGTGGATGCCTGGCCTGTGAAGTTAACAACAGATATATTAAAAGTAAAGCTGAAATCTCTAAGTTTATGGCAGCTTTTGTAATAGGAAACATGGGTATTTGTTCAGAAGAAGCATTATACTGAGAGTGTGCACCACCTATGCAAAAGTACACCAAGATCTGATGGGAATAAGTCAGAGAGATGCTATCACCTTCATGGAAGAGTAAAAGGAAATTAACAGTGGTGAGTGGAGGCCGGCGCTGCGGCTCACTAGGCTAATCCTCCGCCTTGTGGTGCCGGCACACTGGGTTCTAGTCCCGGTCAGGGTGCCGGATTCTGTCCCGGTTGCCCCTCTTCCAGACCAGCTCTCTGCTGTGGCCCAGGAGTGCACCCCATGGGAGACCAGGATAAGTACCTGGCTCCTGCCATTGGATCAGTGTGGTGCACCGGCCGCAGTGCGCCGGCCGTGGCAGCCATTGGAGAGGGAACCAACCGCAAAAAAAGGAAGACCTTTCTCTCTGTCTCTCTCACTGTCCACTCTGCCTGTCAAAGAAAGAAAGGAAGAAAGAAAGGAAGAAAGAAAGGAAGAAAAATTAACAGTGGTGAGTGGGAAACTGGATATATCAGAGAGAGAAGACAGAGAGAAACAGAAACACAGAAAGTGAGGGAGGAGGATAGAAGAAACAAAGGACACACACACACAAAGAGAAAGAGAAAGAGAAAGAGGGAGAGGGAGGGAGAGAGAGAGAGAGAACGAGAAGGCAAGAGGAGAGAAAGATAAAAGCAAAGGCAAAACAACAGAATAGCAGGTAAAACCACCACCTGCAGTGCTAGCATCCCACATGGGTGCTATGGGTGCTGGATCAAGTCCCAGTTACTCCTCTTCTGATCCAGCTCTCTGCTATGGCCTGGGAAAGCAGCAGAAGATGACACAAGTCTGGGCCCCTGCACCCGCTTGGGAGACCCAGGAGAAACTCTTGGCTCCTGGCTTCGGATCAGCGCAGCTCCACCATTGTAGCCATTCGGGGAGTGAACCAGCTGATGGAAGAACTCTCTCTCTCTCCCTCTCTCCCTCTCTCTCTTTCTCTGCCTCTCAAATGAATAAATTTATTTTATTTTATTTTTAATTTTTTTTGGACAGGCAGAGTTAGACAGTGAGAGAGAGAGACAGAGAGAAAGGTTTTCCTTCCGTTGGTTCACCCCCAAAATGGCCACCATGGCCCGGGCGCTGCGCTGATCCGAAGCCAGGAGCCAGGTGCTTCCTCCTGGGCTCCTATGCGGGTGCAGGGCCCAAGCACTTGGGCCATCCTCCACTGCCTTTCGGGGCCACAGCAGAGAGCTGGACTGGAAGAGGAGCAACCAAGACAAACCCCGGCATCCCAACCAGGACTAGAACCTGGGGTACCAGCGCCACAGGCGGAGGATTAGCCTAGTGAGCCACAGCGCCGGCCTCAAATGAATAAATCTGAAAAGAGATATATATCTAAAAAAAACCAATAGAATAGCCACAACACAAGCCCAAGAGGGAACAGGTGAGAGCAGGTAAGAAACCCTCAAGAGCTACAGGGGTTGAGGCTAATCATTTTGACACACAGCCAATGAAAATTTCCCCGTGTCTCAGGATGTCTGATGCTTCCAGAAATACTGATAACTCTGAATGTAAAGTTATTTATTTGAAAGGCATAGCAAAGGAAAGAGAGAGGGAGAGATGGACAGATACACACACAGGGAGATGGAGAGGGAGGAGGGAGAAGAAGAGAGAAGGACGGAGGGAGAAAGAAGGAGAGAGGGGGGAGAGAGAGAGAACGAATGAATATTAATCTTTCAACCACTTGAACCAGCACTTTGATGTGGAATGCTGTGGTTGCAAATGGTGGCTTAACCTTCTGTGCCACAAAAGTTTTTCCACTGTCTGTAGTAACTACTCTCTGTGAATCTTAATAAGGTCTTTTAACAAATACTCCCTTTATCATTGGAGATGTCTTCTAGAAATGAAGGAAGAGTAAAGTCATCATTCTGTGTTGAGCAAACAGGTAGGAGAGGATGTGATAGGACCTGAGTACTGTGGAATAACAAACAAGAACAATTGACTTCCTTGTGCACTGACTCAGGGGTGCTGAGTGAATTGTCAGTTATCAGAATTATTCTTGAAGAAAGCTCTTGTAAAATACAATGATTTGTATGGGAAAAGGAGTTTCTACTTATTATCTACTAGCTGGGGACTTCATGGGGGAGGATCTATCCTAGCAATTGGTTTTAGATACTTCGACCTTTTCACATAAGAAAAATCAAGGCCTAGCAAAGTTTTAGGTTATGTTGCAAGGATACTATTCTAAATTGCAATGGTTAGGATTTCTAATAGCATTCCCAGGATATTTTATGGAAGTCTAACTTTAAATCAGAAACAGGTCAATCAAATATCTGCCCAGAAGAAAGTACCATTTTTAATTTATCCCACATTTTCTCTTGATTTTTAAACAGTCTTTTCCAAGAGCTAAATATCAGTTTTTAATATGAACCTGTGCCTCTGACTCTGTCTCTATACATTGTCAAAATTCAGATGAATAAGATTTATGAGTGAGACTGAATAATCAGTATTTTTTGAATAATCCATGACTTCCCAAGCACAATCTGAGAGAACCTGAGAAAGACAGACTGATAGGAAGGAAAGAAAGCTTTGAAAATGTTCAAGAGGGGCTGGCACTGTGGAGTAGCAAGTAAAGCCATCATCTGCAATTGCCAGCATCCCATATGGGTGCCAGTTTGTGTCTGGTTGCTCCACTTCCTACACAGCTCCTTGCTGATGGTTTACCAAAAGCAGCAGATGATGGCCCAAGTGTTTGTACCTCTGCCACCCATGTGAGAGACCTGGATGGGGTTTCTGGCTCCTGGCTTCAGCCTGGCCTAGCCATGGCTATTGTGGTCTTCTGGGGAATGAAGCAGTGGACAGAAGATGTCTCTATCTGTCTCTCCCTCTCTCTCTGTAACTCTGACTTTCAAATGAATAAATAAATCTTAAAAAAGAAAATGTGTAAGGAAGTATATCTTATAAATATAATTCTCAATCTGGAATCGGTGATGGTAGAAATGAGAGTCAAAAGGTCTAGACTGAGCCATTTACTCATAAAAACGCAGGTCCAAGCTACCAACACACTGACAGCATTTGCTTTTCTGTGCGTTTTGCTCACTTAAGTGTCTCATGCCAACCAGAAGCTCTATTTGGCAGTTGTACTTGTTGTATAGTTTTAGAGGGAGAAATAAGTATTAAGAACTGCAGGACCCAAAAATTACCAAATATGGAGTCTATAGGGAAAAAGAAATTAGAAGTGTTCTTTGGTGGTGAAAATGTTGTAGCCACTACTGGACTTTATCAGCAAACACCCCAATTAAGCACTAATACCTTAGCAGGGATTAGGGGCCTGTTGGCAGAGAACAAGGCCCCAGCACAACTGCAGGATTAGAAGGAAGTCTGGCAGCAACTTGGAGGCTCTAAACACCAGGGGCTTACTTGGAGGGCTGGGTGTATCTAAGACAAATTGGATACTATAGAAATGATGTGCAAAGGAGAGGGTGGGGCAAGAGGCCTGGCTCTATTCTTCTGTTGTCCCTCACCTATGATAATCCTGATGGATTTATTTAAAGCTCCACCATTCACCCTCCTTTTATTCTATAGTTTTTGTTGTATTACTTTTACATCGCGCCACAAAGAATGAGGTTTATTTCTCTACCTCATGTGACTTCACTGGGCTAACTGCTTGACAACTCTTTGCTCCAGGGCTACATCTTAAGAGATCTTATATGTTTCTTATGCTCCTGCACTTCTGTTCTCACCTTGAGAATATGCCTAGGCTAGCTTGCTGGCAGATGAGAGAAAAAAGATGGAGCCGAGCTGCCTTGCCCCAGTCTTCCCAGCTGAGGACAGCCTAGGTCAGACAATAGCCAGCCAAGTGCAGACACAGGAGTGAAATCCAGCCAAGTCAAGATCGTAAGAGCTGACAAACAAGATCCATACCTTGATCAAGATCCATGAGCAATAAACACTGCAATAAGCCACTCAGGTTTTATGGCTTTTTGGCGGTATTCTTGTGGCAGTAGCTTACAGATACTATACTCACGCTGGCTGAAATACTTGAAAATGAAAGGGTTTAACTAGATGATCTCTCAGGAACTGTGCATGATAGTATTCAAAAAGTTTGTAGAGAAATGGAATTAAAAGATACATTTTGGTGTAAAAATGTTTTTAAATCAATGCATAGTTTTTTTTATAATATGCATGCTTTACAAACTCTGAAATATTCCTTAGCTCAGTTTTCTGCAATGAAACAAACTCAAAGTTTTTACTTATCAAAATCTTTTCTATGTTATTAGATACGTCTATCACAGACTACACTACCAAATCCTACCCCATCCATTGGCTTCTAGTTTACCTTATTTATGCAAGATTCTCTGCTGGACAAACATATTTCAAATGTAGTTTCTGATTAAAATTTTTAAAATTTTACAAGGCGAGCAAATTTTGTGCATTTCATATATACAGTTTTAACAGCATAATGTTACTTCCCACCCTACCCTTCTTCCCTACTTTACTCCCTCTCTCCCTCCCTCCTTTCCTAATTTTCTTCTAGTTTTTACAATGACATACTTCCAATTCTTTATTTAGTACAGAGTTAAACTTGTGATTGTAAAGTAAATTGAAAGTATGGCCAAAGTTTTGTTTGCTTTACCTTCATGCTGTCTACAAAGTTGAAAGACAAGAATAATAATTTTAGGACTCCAGTAGACCCAGGAAGGCTCCTGTCTTGCTGACAAAGAAGCAATGAAGGAATAAAGAAAAGAAGAGTAACAATACAATAACTTAATGAAATGTTCACACTCCTTTATATCACTCTGGAGCCTGCTACTCTTTTTCTTATTCCAACCAACCTCTCTTAATTATGTTGTCCAGAGAGTCCTTGAAGAAATCTGGTTATGTCTATCATGGCTAGCAATAAAAGTTTCAGATTAAGCTCCTGGAGGAATGAGTTCTAGCCTGGACTCCATTGATTAAAAATGACATGAACTTCAGAAGTGACTTGGCTTCTCTCTGCCTCAATTTTCTCATCTATAAATTGAAGATTAATGCCTGCCTAAACTCCTTCAGGGAGCTATTCCAGGAGAAAAGGTGACACATCTGTAAAATTGTTTCGAAATCCATAATGCAGGGGCCGGCACTGTGGCTCACTTTCTTTTTTTTCAAGATTTAAAAAAGATTTTATTGATTTATTTGAGAGGTACAACTACAGATACAGAGAGGGAGGGATAGAAAATATTTCTTCCATCTGCTGGTTCACTCCCCAAATGGCCTCAATGGCCAGAGTTGAGTCATTCAGAAGCCAGGAGCCAGGAGCTCCCTCAAAGTCCCCCACATGGGTGCCAGAGCCCAAGCACTTGGGTCATCCTACACTATGTCCCCAGGTGTGGCTCACTTTGTTAATCCTCCGCCTGCAGCGCTGGCATCCCATATAGGCGCCGGATTCTAGTCCTGGTTGCTCCTCTTCCAGTCTAGCTCTCTGCTGCGGCCCAGGAGGGCAGTGGAGGATGGCCCAAGTGCTTGGGCCCCTGCACCCGCATGGGAGACCAGGAGGAAGCACCTGGCTCCTGGCTTCGGATCGGCACAGTGCCAGCCATGGCAGCCATTTGAGGGGTGAACCAATGGAGGGAAGACCTTTCTCTCTGTCTCTCTCTCACTGTCTAACTCTGTCAAATAAATAAATAAATAAAAAGGAATCCATAATGCACTTTATATAAATGTTAGGTCGTGGCCGGCGCCGTGGCTCACTAGGCTAATCCTCCACCTGCTGCGCCGGTGCTCCGGGTTCTAGTCTCGGTTGGGGTGCCGGTTCTGTCCCGGTTGTTCCTCTTCCAGGCCAGCTCTCTGCTGTGGCCTGGGAAGGCAGTGGAGGATGGCCCAAGTGCTTGGGCCTGAACCCGCATGGGAGACCAGGAGGAAGCACCTGACTCCTGGCTTCGGATCAGCGCAGCACCCGGCCGTAGCGGCCATTGGAGGGTGAACCAATGGAAGGAAGACCTTTCTCTCTGTCTCACTCTCTCTTACTGTCTAACTCTGCCTGTCCAAAACACAAACAAACAAACAAACAACAAAATAAGTTAGGTCGTATTGTTAGGTAGCAAGTGAGAAATTTAGCCTGTGTGTGTGTGTGAGAGAAAGGCCTGAAGAACAGAACCTACTGTGGAAGCTCCAGAAGGCCAGCATCTTGTACTTCAAAGTCCTGCCCAGACCCTGATTACTTCCCAGGTGGTCCCAGCCCTTCTCCCAAGGAAAGCTCCCAGGAGAATTCTCTCTCCAGGACCAAATGAGTTACCTGACTTCATAACATGGGACAATAAAACCTTCTCAGATGTGCCCTAAGGGAAGCCCCCCTACTCTGCCCAGGTACCAGCAAATCTGGAGAGGAATTTGCTAATTTTCACCCAACAAACCCTTCCACCAGGACTCTCCATCCATGACCTGAAGGAGAGGGGGAGGTGGGTAAACAGACTCCCTTCAAAACCTAGGGAATCCAAACAGACTGTGTATTCAGCTCTCTGCCTCTCTGCTGAGCTGCCCACCTGGCTTGTCCAGATGTATTCTCTCCATTCAACCATGTAACCTCACTCCCCCAGTCCGAGCGACTGGGCTTTCTCTCTCTCTCTCTCTGTCCCTTCTGTTCTGATGGATGCCTTATCCCCAATTAAAGCCTTATCACTTTGCGCTCTGTCTCAAGCCTGAATTCTTTCTTGTGTGAAGACATGAACCCCAGGACTTCCACGGCCTCCTTCCAGTAACAGTATGATGGGAACAGTTGCTAAAGGACTTTGTTAGGGGAATAACAAGACAACTAGTTAAGACCTGGGAGTTTCTTCAAGTGATACATCCACCTGCTTCAATTGATACTAAGTAGGATCCTAGTGATCCAGTAGAGAAAATAACCTTCCCTCTTTCCTTTCCTGAAAGCAATATGTGGAAAAATAGCAGGTTCACATTGGAAGTAGCTACTCAGGGGTCTTGCCCTTTTGTCCTTACTCTCAATCTTACCTTAGGAAGACATAAAGGGACCTTGGAGGCCAACAGCCTTCCTATTATGAGCACATCTCCTTAAGATATGGAACAGGGAGAGCTGAATAAAGCAACCCTCACGTACCAAGGGCATCAGATGCCTCACAGAGCTGACCTTCATAGAAAAGATTCTAATAAGGATTTCCCCCCACCCACCCACATGTTACTGTGAATCTGTTCACAGCGAGGAAACTAACAGACAGATGGCACTGTAAATATCAGGTGCCAAGTGTGTACTGTTTATTCCATGCAAAAGCCAAATAAAAAATGAAAGAGAATAATCTTTTAGTATTGTCACCATAATAAAGGTTAACTGTGAAACTAAACCAGATCTCCCCATAAATAAAAATACAATACCCGTTATTCTACCTGAGTCACTCATTCTTAGATGGAAGTCATTTTAATTGCTTTAGTCTTGTGCAATAAAGGCATCTAAATATCCCATAAATAAATTACACACCCTGATAATCATCCTCTTAAGTGAAGTCCCCAAGGCATCTTCATTATAACAAATATACAAGTTGTGTTCTAACAACAGATGTTATACTCTCAACCCTTGCTGTTACATAGTTCCCTTTCATTTATGCTGTTCCCTATACTCTTGTCATAGAGTACACACACATTTTTTCCCCTCCATGATGCTTATTTTAGAATGGACCTAAGAAAATTATTTGATTTTCTAGACATTTATATACTAAGTATCCAAATGGTTAGGCTTCAGAAGTGCCAACAATATCAGGGTATAGTCATACAAGAACAAAGAATACTCTCCAAATCTGCCCCAGACATAATTCATTTGTGGAGAAAAGAGAATTAATAGTGAGTCTGTCACTTGTTCCTCTTCCTTTGGGATGCTCCTGAGGATATGTTAACTTAGACAAGAACAAACATCTTCGTAAACATAGCAGTGGGAATTACTAGCAGGAAGGTAACCTAGGAACTTCTTAAGCATTTACCTGGTCATTTCTGGTCTGCCTTGATTGACTAATGCCACTAACCTGGAATCTACCAGACTATACGCATAAACCTGTAGAGAATGGATTTAAGGCATATTGACCCTGTATCTGTGTGATCAACAAAGTTCAAAAAAGTTTGAGGCACCGAATCTAAATGGCTTCATCTGAACTAACTTTTACCAGTCTTTTAGATAGTGCTTGCCAGTCATAAATCAAATTCATCTCAGTGCAGAATAATGGGGTCTTAGGAAGCTGCACCAGAGGTTTAAGGTCCCCTCAGAAAGAGATGTTTGGATATTGACTTTATGCTTATATTCTGCTCATATTCTTTGCCAGTTATTCATAATGTCACTGGAGAAAATGCTGTGGAAGCAGTGGGGTTCTTGTGTTCATGCAAGAAAAAATTAAGGCATGAAACAGAGAGTGAAGTGATAAGGTTTTATTAGGGATAGGGCATCCATCAGAATGGAAGGAACAGATAGAGTGCCCAATCACTTGGACTGGGAGAGAGTGAGGTTACATGGTTGAATGGAGAGAATACACCTGGGCAGGCCAGGTGGGCGGCTCAGCAGAGAGGCAGAGGGCTGAGCCTGCAGTCTGTTTGGACTCCCTAGGTTTTTTTTTTTTTTAAAGATTTATTTATTTGAAAGAGTTACACAGAGAAGGAGAGGCAGAGAGAGAGAGAGAGAGAGAGAGAGAGAGAGAGAGAGGTCTTCCATCCATTGTTTCACTCCCCATTGACCGCAATGACCAGAGCTGAGCTGATCAGAAGCCAGGAGCAAGGAACTTATTCTGGGTCTCCCATGTGGGTGCAGGGGCCCAAGGACTTGGGCCATCTTGTATTGCTTTCCCAGGGCATAGCAGAGAGCTGGATTGGAAGTGGAACAACCAGGACTTGCACTGGCATCTGGGATGCCTCCAACACTGCAGATGGCGGCTTTACCTACTACGCCACAGCACAGGACCTACTCCCTAGGTTTTTTTTTTTTTTTTTTTTGACAGGCAGAGTGGACAGTGAGAGAGAGAGACAGAGAGAAAGGTCTTCCTTTGCCGTTGGTTCACCCTCCAATGGCCTCCGCGGCCGGTGCGCTGAGGCCGGCGCACCGCGCTGATCCGATGGCAGGAGCCAGGAGCCAGGTGCTTTTCCTGGTCTCCCATGGGGTGCAGGGCCCAAGCACCTGGGCCATCCTCCACTGCACTCCCTGGCCACAGCAGAGGGCTGGCCTGGAAGAGGGGCAACCGGGACAGAATCCGGCGCCCCGACCGGGACTAGAACCCGGTGTGCTGGTGCCGCTAGGCGGAGGATTAGCCTAGTGAGCCGCGGCGCCGGCCCTACTCCCTAGGTTTTTAAGGGAGTCACTTTGTCCATCTCCCCCTCTCCTCCAGGACAAAGGATGGGGAGTCCTAGTGGAAGGGTTTGTTGGGAGAAAATTAGCAAATTCCTCTCCAGATTTGCTGGCATCAGAGTAGAGGGATTTCCCTTAGAGCATCTGTAAAGGTTTTATTGTCCCGGCTGGCGCCACAGCTCAATAGGCTAATTCTCTGCCTGCGGCGCTGGCACACCGGGTTCTAATCCCAGTCGGGGTGCTGGATTCTGTCCCGGTTGCCCCTCTTCCAGGCCAGCTCTCTGCTGTGGCCTGGGAGTGCAGTGGAGGATGGCCCAAGGCCTTGGGCCCTGCATCCGCATGGGAGACCAGGAGAAGCACCTGGCTCCTGCCTTCAGATCAGCCCAATGCGCCTGCTGCAGCGCACCGGCCGCAGCGGCCATTGGAGGGTGAACCAACGGCAAAAGGAAGACCTTTCTCTCTGTCTCTCTCTCTCACTGTCCACTCTGCCTGTCAAAAAATAAAAAAATAAATAAAAAAGGGTTTTATTGTCCCATGTTATGAAGTCAGGTAACCCATTTGGTCCTGAGGAGAGAATTCTCCTGGGAGTTTTCCTTGAGGGAAGGGCTAAGACTACCTGGAAGGCTATCAGGGACTTTGAAGTGCAAAACTCTGGGCTTCTGGAGCTTCCACAGTTGCTGGTCTTCAGGCCCTTTTCTGGCACATACATAGGCTAAATTTCTGACTTCCTATCTAACAGTAACAGTTGGTGTTAGGTATGATCCATGATTATTCGTGGGAAAATGTGCTAGAAACAATCTCTCTTCTTCAAGAACAAGTGAAATTTTAAAGGTAAGTGAACTAATCCCTTGCAGTCTGTGGTAGGCTGAAAATGGGCCCTCAAAATATATCATATCCTAATTCCTAGAACCTGTTACTGTTAAGTTTTATGGTTTTAAACTTAGTGGTTGTCACTAAGTTAAGGATTTTGAGATGGGGAGATTACTAAGGTGCACCCTCGGTGTTATCATGTGTATCCTTGTAAGAGAAAGAGAGAGGGAGATGACACACAGAGGAGACGGCAGTATGAATAGAGAGACTGGAAGATGCTGGGTCTGAAGGTGGCCATGATGTGGCGAGAATCTAAAGAATGCTGGAAGCCACCAGAAACTGGAATTGGAAAAGAACAGATCCTTCTCTAGAGCTGCCAGAGGGAGCAGGCACCCCTGATACCTTAATTTTTGCCCATTGATACTGGTTTCAGATTTCTGGCCTCAGGACCATAAGTATAAATTTCTATTGTTTTAAGCCACCAAGTTTGTGATAGCTGGTTATGTTAGGTAGGAAGTCAGATATGAGCTTATGTGCCTGTGTGACAAAGGCCTAAGGAGTTGACATCTAGGTCCAGCATATGCATCTCAAAGTCATCCCAGTATTTGCATCCTGCCCCACCCCCTTCTACTGGATAACCTGCCAGGTGGGGGTCCCTGCTCCTTCTGCCTGACAATCTTCCAGATGCAGCCAGTATCTGCATTTCAAATACCCTGCTCCAGACCCTTATCCACCAGGGGGTCTTGCTCACCCTTCCTCTAACCAGGGCAGTGCCAGCCAGGCTTCCCCTTTATCTGATAACTTGGGGGGGGGGACTCAGATAGGAGTTCCTAGTATTTACACCCATAAAGTCTTTTGTTTCAGGAGGAGATGTGAGAAGACAAAGACCCTTCCCCTTAAAAACTCCCGGCCTCAACCGGACTGCACGCTCAGTCTTCTGTCTCTATGCTGAGCCATCCCCCTGGCCTGGCCAAGTGTACTCTCTATGTAACCCAGCTCTCCCCCAGTCTGAGCGACTGAGCACTCTCTCTCAGGTTGTCTGGAGAGGTGCCCATCCATTCTTACGGATGTCCCTTCCCTAATAAACCTTGCTATTGTACTTTCCACTACTCTATGTCTCATGCCTGAACTCTTTCTTGGGCAAAGACAAGAACCCTACCATTCACCTGTAACAGTTACAGTAGTCACAGGACATTAATAGAAAGCCAAAAATGCCCCGGAACATTGCCTCATTAAATAGAAACAAGACCCAAGGAAAGAATATAGCTTCTTCTAGAATAATTCATACCTAACAGTTCACTCAATTGTCAAAACTGGCTTGTGCTCCTAATGTAACAACTAGGCCATTTAAGCTTATTAAAAGCAGTAACTCTTTTGATTACATTGGCATCCCTAGTTTACAGACTTTTAGACATGACAAATATGCTCAATGAATAGATGAGTTAAAATATTAACAAATTAAATCTTTGAAAAATATCAGCATGAGGTGATTAAATGGACAGATAGGTAGATTATGGTTTCAATAGAAACTAGCAGACTATTTTGACGATTTCCCTGTTGAAAGGTAACAACATCACAGCAGAACTTTTTTACACTTAGCAGACAAGAGTGGTGGAATTACCATCTTTTAAAAGAAGTTATTTGAGAGGCAGAGAGACGGAGAATTCCTTCCTGCTGGTTCACTCCCCAAATGCCCAAATTGCTAGGACTGGGCCAGGCAGAAGCCAGACACTGGAAACTCAATCCAAGTCTTTCATGTGGGTAGTAGGAACACAAACCCTTGAGCCATCACCATGGTCTCCCAGGATCTTCATTATCAGAAAGCAGGAACTGGGAGTTGGGGCCAGAACTCAAATCAATAGTTACCCAACACGGGACATGGGCATCTTAGCTGCTAGATCGATCGTCATCCTGGAACTACCATCAGGCATGATGTTTCATACCAGCTCAAGGTCATACATGCTGTGACTTCTGTCTAATTTTGTCTTTGGTGTAATGGTTGGCACATCCATAATACTCCATGTTGGTTTTTGGTTTGTTTCGCGCTAAATTTCAAGTTTTGTTTTCCATTCTACTGTGATTTGGTTTCTGTTCTGTGATTTGAGCGGAATGTTGCTAGGTCTCTTGGGGGATGAACATTTCAGCTTACATATTCTCAAGCTACTGGAAAAGTCGTAATAACAAATGAACAGGGAGTAAAAGAGGACAGTAGGCAGGTGCTTGGTTTTTCAGAGGATGTTCTCAGCATTTGATTTGAAATGAAGTCATTCTCAGTCAAAAGTAAGCAGAACATACATTAAAAAGCTAACTCCAAGCAACATTAATTATCTGGCATTTGGGTTTATTCATTATTTTTCTTCTTTCAATTTCAGCAATTAATTGAAAGCTGTCACTACCAAGTTATTACTTACGAAATTGCCGTCATTTAGTCAGATGCTTAAAATGTGCATTTATCTTTTTACACATCATTTTTCATTCTAAGTGACATTACAGCAAAACCCAATTTTCACTTTCAGTATGTGAAGCACATCTGATGTGTTGCATGCTTGGTAGAAGAAGATGGACTGGGATTTGGTGACTCAGTTTCTTTGTGATATAAGAAATCCTACAAGAAGTAAAACTCCTTTATAAATGCTAAATTTAAATGATTAGAAGATGGTCAATACAATAACTATAAATCATCTTGGCTATGGATTACACAATGATCCACATAATTTATTAGTGTACTTATACAATATTCTGGGTACTCCATATTGTTCTCATCTATTGATTTAGACTTCTACACACAGTGTCTCTCTAATTGGTATGTGTGTATGTTGCTGTTGAAATGTAGTTCTAGCTTTGTAGGTCTAGGATAGGGGCTGATAATTTGCATGTTAGCAAAGCTTTGGTGATGCCAATGCTATTGTTCCATGAACCACATTTCATTTAGTAAGGTCTTCAATGAATAAGGACTAGAAAATTGAATTACCTCAGCAAATCTTCAAAATTTGAAAATAAAAAAATATATATATAAAAGAAGGGGAACTATCACTGTGAAAACCAAAAGTGAAGAGAAATTATTAATCTGGCTTAGGGAAATATATTATTTTCTTGCCACTTGTTGTCCCAGCATCTCCTGCCACCACTAAGCAGTGATAAAGAGAGAATCCATATCAAATGGAAGCTAGTTACTAAAAAATGACTCTGGGGGTCAGCATTGTAGTATAACAATTGGGACCATCACCTGTGGCTAGTTTGTGTCCTGGCTGCTTCCTTCAGATCCAGCTCTATGGTAGTAGCCTGGGGAAAATAGAAAAAGATGGCCTAAGTGTTACCCACATGGGAGAGCTGGGGGAAGCTCCTGGCTTGTGGCTTTGGCTTGGCCCAGCCCAAGCTACCATGGTTGTCTGGGGAGTGAGCCAGCAGATGGAAGATCTCTTTTTCTCTTTGTCTCTTTCTCTCTTTAACTCTGACTTTCAAATAAATAATTTTTTTAAAAATGAGTAAATAAAAAATGACTCAGATAAGTCTAACATTAATAAAAAATACCAAAATGTCCATTTACCAAGTATAGAATATAGTCTTCTCTAATAGTGATCTTAAAATATTGAGATCACTCTTTTATTTGGTATCCAAAGAGGAAACTTTTGAGCAGATGGACTTCAGGTAGCTACTGCTCTGTCTGTCCCCCTCCCCCTAACAGACCCATACCCTTGACATTTGTTCCTTAAAAAGCCTCCTCCTGTGGAGTGACACCTCCACTATGGTGGTACAGGTCTAGAGAGGTATCTTTTCTATATCTTCTAAGTTCCCAACCAGGACTCCAATGTCTAAGAATAACACCAATGTCCCATGAGCTGAACCAACAGTACTAACCCGCTAGCTTTTTCTAAGTATACTTTTCAAAGTGGTATATGGCTGACTACAGAACATATAACACATACAGTAAAGGGCACAAATCTAAAGGGTATAACTCAATGAACATTAACATCTTTGGATATGCAAGTAGCAACCACCAAGACCAAGACCTAAAGCAGCTCAGTCCAACAGGACATTCTCCAGTGACAGTCTTCAACTGTGGCCAGTGTGATTGAGGAATGCAATTTCTAATTTTGTTATTTTAATTTATTTAAATATCCACAATGATTAGTGACTGTAATGTCAGACAGCAGAGGCCTAGAACAGTTCCAGCCCCTTAGAAGTCTCTCTGAGGTCCCAGAAAGACAAACATCGCATGTTTTCAATCTTACATGGAATATAAAACTGTTGATCTTGTAGAAGTAATAATTCCTCAGTTGGTACCAAGGCTGGGTATTGGGTGATCAATGGATACAAAGTTACAGTTGGAAAGGTGGAATATGTTCTAGTGTTCTATTGCACAGTAGGATGGCTAGAGACAACAATAATGTAATGTATATCTCCAAATAGCTAGAAGAGGGAGATTTTAAAATGTTTCAGCATTTTAAAATAAGATAATAAATAAGGTGGTGGATATGCTAATGATCCTAATTGCATAATACACAAGTGTACATTGATCAAAATATCACATTGTGGAGCTGGTACTGTGGCACAGCAGGTTAAGCCATTGACTGCAGTGACAGCATCCCATATGGAGGCTATTTGAATCTCAGCTGCTCCACTTCTAAGCCAGCTCCCTGCTAATGCACCTGGGAAAGCAGCAGGAGACGGCGCCAAATCCCTGGGCCCCTGTACCCATATGGGAGACCCAGAAGAAGCTCTTGGCTCCTGGCTTCTGTTTGCCTCAGCTCTGGCTGTTGTGGCCATTTTGGGAGGGAACCAGCAGATGGAAGCTCTCTCTTTGTAACTCTACTTTCCTTCCTTCCTTCCTTCCTTCCTTCCTTCCTTCCTTCCTTCCTTCCTTCCTTCCTTTTTTGACAGGTAGAGTTATAGACAGTGAGAGAGAGAGAGAGAGAGAGAGAGAGAGAGAGAGAGGTCTTCTGTTGGTTCACTCCCCAAATGGTCGCTATGGTCGGCACTGTGTTCATCTGAAGCCAGGACACAGGTGCTTCCTCCTGGTCCCCCTTGTGGTTGCAGGGGCCCAAGCACTTGGGCCATCCTCCACTGCCCAACAGGCCATCGCAGAGAGCTGGACTGGAAGAGGAGCAACAGGGAATAGAACCTGCCACCCAAATGGGATGCTGGCACCACAGGCAGAGGTTTAACCTTAAGTGAGCCATGGCGCCAACCCCTCTACTTTTCAAAGAATACATTTCTCAAAAGAAAACCCAAACATCATGTTGTACTCCAATAACTATGTAATTACTGTATGTCAATTAAACTAAAAATGAAGTTTCTTTTGTGCCCACTTTCTGCCCATATCCTCCAAATTTCTATATGGCCTCTATTAACACGTTACTTTGACTGTCTTAGGCCTAGATTCATTATGATGAAAAAATGTATTTTTTAGTTTTTAGTACTAATGTTTTATTTGCATAAATCATGGGAAAACAATTAGTAAATAATTATTTGGCTCTGTACAAGGAAATCAATGTTTTCTTTTCCTATTGTTGTAGTCGTTATCATTATTATTTTTAATCTACAAATATTCCTAAGTCTCCCTTTATCAGGGATAAGTAATTATTTAAAGATCAGTGGAGAGTAGCCAATTTATACATAAACACAAAACTGAGATAGAACCATAGCATTTAAGGTCTGGCACTGTGGCAAAGGGTGAATTCCTTATCTGCAGTGCTGGCTGCTCCACTTCTGATCCAGCTCCCTGCTAAGGTGCCTGGGAAGGCAGCAGAACATGGGCCAAGTCCTTGGGTCCTCTCCACCCATATGGGAGACTCAGAGGAAGCTCTTGACTCCTGGCTTCAGTTTGGCCTAACTCCAGCCATTGTAGCCATCTGGGGACTGAACCAGCAATGGAAGATCTCTCCCTTTCTGTCTCTTCCTCTCTCTGTAACTCTGACTTTCAAATAAATAAATAAATAAATCCTTTTTTAAAAAAATAGACTATCATCTAACTTATACATAATTCCTTTAAAAAATTGTGCAGAGCTTTGTAATAGAATGTAATTCTTAAGAACACTTTATCTGATGTTTAAATGTATATTTTGCCTTTTCCTGCTTATATGATTAAAAAATCCTAATGATCATGATTATCTTAGATGTTTTTGTAAATCCAACAAAATCCAGAAAAATATTTAGTACATAGTACATTTATGGAAAAAAGATGGTAAATGAGGGTTCTAACATATACACTAATTAAAATATTTATTTGGAAATTATTGTTAATGTGAAATCATATTTTGTATGCTATAGGCTGATATTATCACCTGTTATCTCCCACCTTTTATGATATTTGTTGCTTACAAAATTCTTGCTACTCAAACTGGACAATACACAGACTGTTAGCATCAGTGAAAAGGAAGGTTTTCAAGAATATAAGTAAAGTATTTCCTTCATGAAAGTCCTATGGGAGAGAAACATTTACCTAACAGTATGCCGATTTACACTGGACTCACTATCCCTATCTCCTTGCTGACAGGTAACAAATAGTTTGTAGATGGTGCAGTTCTGCGGGCTATCCTTTGAGTACTACTGCCCTACATCATACGCTCTTGAGAAATGTGCTTCACAAAAAGGAATTACCTGGAGATAGAATGGTGGCGTATTGGACAAAGCCACCGGCTGCAGTGCTAGCATTCCATATGGGTGTTAGATTATATCCCGGCTTTTCTACTTCTCATCCAACTCACTGCTAATGCTCTGGGAAAGGCAGTGGAGGACAGCCCAAAGGTTTGAAGCTCTGAACCACGTAAGGGACCCAGATGAAGCTCCTGGCTTCGGCCTGGGTCAGCCCTGGCCGTTGTGGTCATCTAGGGAGTGAACCAGTGGATGAAAGATTGATTCTCAGGGCTGACGCTGTGGTGATTCTTGGGGCTGATGTTGTGGTGCAGCTGGTTAATGCCCTGGCCTGAAGCGCCAGTATCCCAAATGGGCAGCAGTTCGAGACCCAGCTGCTCCACTTCTGATCCAGCTCTCTGTTATAGCCTGGGAAAGTAGTAGAAGATGGCCCAAGTCCTTGGGCCATTGCACCCATGTGGGAGACCTGGAAGAAGCTCTTGGCTCCTGGCTTCGGATCAGCACAGCTCCAGCTGTTGCAGCCAAATGGGGAGTGAACCAGTGGATGGAAGACACTCTCTCTCTCTCTCTCTGCCTCTCTTCTCTCTGTGTAACTCTAAGTTGCAAATAAATAAATAAATCACTTAAAAAAAAAGAAAAAAAGAAAGATTGATTATGTCACGCTTTCAAACAAATAAATAAATCTTTATAAAAAATAAAAAGGAATTATCCAAGCACTATTCAATTCTGACTCTCCCAGGATAGTATAGCGCCTGACTTTTAAGCAAGTATCCAATAAAACATTTTAAATAAACAAGTAGTTGAGACACATAGATATTTTAACTATTGAACATTACACCCTTTATCAATTATTGTCTGAAGGTTGTACCAGAAAAGAAATTACTCCCAGAGGTGGTAGCAAATGTTTGCTACCCTGACACCTCCTAAAATATACAATGAGTGTGATCAGACTCAGTCCTAAATATTGTTAGACTAATTCTATTTAAAGAAACTCTAAGATAAAAATGACACATTTTTAAACATAATGAAGCATATTAACTATGATTCTATTTTTAAATTATAGTTTCTTTTAATTAATAAAAGAGTTGGGAAACCAATGCAACAAAACTTTTAAATACCTTCAAATAAACTTTTCAATATTTGGCACCATAATCATATAAGGCACTGTAGATTTGGTTACCATTTTCTATCAAAGTCAGTTAGTCATGGTTCTCACATGCAAGCAACAAAAGGTGGCCTTGCTTATTGATAAGGAATTTGTTGCAAGGATAATCAGTAACTCATAGCCAGGAAACATGAAGAGCCAGAGAGGATAAAAGGATGCCAGACAGCAAGCAGACTAGGACTAGATTTCTACCTCAACCTGCTAGTGAGGGCATACAATGGTGTCACAGACCACCACAACTTGCACTATCACTGTCACTGGCAGGGACCACAGTTCCTGCTGGGCCTGTGGCTGCAACTATCACCACCTCTCCCAACAAAATAGTTTTTCTCCACCTCTACTTCTTCACATTTATGGTCTAGGGCAGTTTCCTTTGTTTGCCTATGGTCTAGGGTAGCTTCCCCTGATTGCCTAAACCAGATTCTTGTGCCCCAGATGCAAAAGTGATGGGGAAATTGAATATGTTATTTTTGGGGGAAGGAATTCAGATATTTGTCAGTCTCCAAAAATTATAAATGTACATTGCCATGTGTTTCCAAATTATTCATGTTAAGAAATGATAGGGATAATTACTACTATATAAGTACAAATATAAATGACTATTAAAGTATAGAGGACCTATAAGTTGAAAGGTTCTCTAGTATCTTCATAACATCATATTTCTATTGCTCAAAATATACTTCTTTCAACTCAAAATCTATCAGCATGAACACATTTAGACATTATACAGCTAAGGATAAGATTTGCAATATTCAACTTCTTCCTGCATTTCTCCTTCTCACAATGTATTTCCCAAGGCCATCATCTAATTAACAACCACAAAGCTGCCTACAATACAACTGCCTTCACAACTGCTGGCTTCTTCATTAGCTTGCTTTGCTCTCTCCATCTCTTTTGATTAGCAGCTGATAAAAGAAAATCAAAAGCACCTGATACCATTTTTCATGATGGAGTGATTTCACTTCTCTCTGAAGCATGAATAAAATTCAATTTTAGAGAACGCTCATCTCCATTTGGAAAAGGAGGCTCTGAGCACTGAGGCCTTTAACTGACACAGATCCCTTTCTGGAAACGTTTACTTGCATTGTAGCATTAAGCAATGTACCAATGCATTTATTTTGTGTTATCTCTATTTCATGGACCATTCCAATCCAATCCTATTTTCATAGCAAAAGAACATTTCTCATGATACTTATATGTAACTGGGTAGATTGCATGAAAATATGGAAATAAAAAACATGTAGGATTTCTCATAGTTAAGTAAAATTTCATTTAGGTAGTCTGCTCTTTAGGACATCAACAAACATTTATTAAGTGACTTCTGTGAGCAGTGATGTATAATAAGATACTGTCTTTGACTTTCTGAAGCATACATCTGGTGGCAGAGACAAACAATAAACATGTAAATTAACAAAATGAACATTATTATGGAGAAAGTACAAAAGGTATGTGTTGGAAAGTAATCAAGGGGTCCTAATTGACATAGATGACTAAGGAAGGAGTGTCCAGGAAACCAGGTTATCTGAGAAAAATAGGTAATATATAAAGTTGGAGAAGGAATATGTCAGAGAGAGGGCCCAGCTTGATAGGTTCCAGGACTCTGAAGAATACTGGTAAAACGGGCTGGACAAGAGTCAGAGCACTGTAGGACCATTCCAGCCACAGAAAGGAGTATAGGCTTTATTCTAAGGGCTCCAGAAATGAGTTGATCTCTATTTTCAAAAGATCATCTTGCCTGCTGCATGAAGAGTGGATTAGGGATGTCTGGAAGCAGGAGAAGGAAGATACATCAGGGAGTGAGAGAAAATGGTGGTTTGGATGAGAGGTGGCAAGAGGTAAATGAATTTCGATAGAACAAGTGAAAATCAGCGAATCAGCATGTAGCAGATTGCAACAAAATGTCCACAATTCTCCATTCTTCCCTCGGCTTAAACCCTTGGCAATACGATCTTGCAGCATCTCCCATCGTCTTTTTCCATAACTCATGTGCTTGAATGCATGATTCAGTCTGGACAAGTGACTGAGGTGGAAGCAACATAGAGCTAATTCTATAGCTAGTTTCATGTAGCATTGTGGCTTCACCTTGCAGTTTCTACTCTAGTTGGAATCCTGCCATTGGCACAAGAACAAGCTAGGATCAGAATACAAGAGGCCCTAGCCAGCCCCAGCAGAGGGCTCCCTACACCAACCAACACAAACTCCTGCCCACATGCACCTGAGCCAATCATCTAACAACCAAGCTCAAGCTCAGCCTTGATCCAAACATCCTGGACAAGCTGAATAAATGCTGTTTCTTTCAAATCTCTAAATTTTGACAAAATGTGCTACATAGCAACAACCTGTTATAATGACAAAGCAGAGAGCCTAATGTGTGCACACCATAGAATTTGTATAAGGGCAGTGTTCCCAAATCTGTATATATTAAATGCATGAAGTTGTATTCCTTAAACAAAATAAGATTAAAAAAAAGTCTGCATCCATTTTCTTATCCTAAACATAGCCTAACATAGTTATTATAACCAAAATAAGTCCATACTGCTAGAACATATACTGTAATATTGTCATTTAAGGGTGGGTATATATTAAATCTGTGACAGATCAGGAATAAATTTCTCATAATTCCTATTCTTATTAAAGTTTCACAACAGTAATTCCAAGAAAGAATGTAGGAGTTTATGTGCTATTGAATTTCAAAGAAGAAAATTTATTTTAAATTCCAAAGATCAGTTAACATACACTTATCCACTTATTTTATCAAGTAAGGACATTGGAATCACACTCACTCCTATGTATCTGGGCCTCCAGATCCCATTATTTATAAAGGGAAATCACAATTTAAAAAAATAATGAAAAGTACACAATTTTTACATTTTTCCCAAGCCTATTGAAGACATGGTCCCAATTAGGTGCTAGTCTGTACTGTTGCAGAAAAAGTAACACCAGAGATTATTTTAATTTATTTGATAGGCAAAGCGGTAGAAGGAGAGTGAGGGGGGAGGGGGAGGGGGAGGGGGAGGGACTCACTATGTCAAACACCTACCTCTCAATCTCAACCTTTTACCTTTTACTACTGAAGCACAGCAGGTCAATCTTTCCTCACACTTGTTTGGTATAACCAGGGTTAGGCATGTGTCTTAGGATGAAGATGATCTTTCAGACTTTGAATGTTGAGTGAGTGATGCACGGGCAGTTAGTAGATAACCAAAGAGGAAGAAGCAGCAATGGGCACTTGGCTCCTGACCGCTTAGCTCCTTTTGCGTAAAACTGTCCCCACTCCCTGATGTCATCAGCCTCTCACAGGTGGTTCCCAGATTTTCTAAAATGAGAGAGTACATTGTCTCAACTGCTAGGTGTGTTTGCTGCTAAAATCTTTTATTTTTGAAAGATTTATTCATTTATTTGAAAGTCAGAGTTATGCAGAGAGAGAGAGAGAGAGAGAGCTCTTCTATCCACTGGTTCACTTCCCAATTGGCTGCAACAGCCAGAGCTGTGCCGATCCTAAGGCAGGAGCCAGGAGCTTCTTCCAGGTTTCCCACGTGGGTGCAGGGACCCAAGGACTTGGCCATCTTCTACTGCTTTCCCAGGCCATAGCAGAGAGCTGGATCAGAAGTGGAGCAGCCAGGACTTGAACTGGCACCCATATGGGATTGCGGCACTGCAGGTGGTGTCTGCCCCTTTCTCCAGGGCACTGACATTACCATTTAGGAGATACCTTCCCAGCAGATGGCTGGGAACACTGATTTGTGGGATTCTGCTCAGACTATCTCATGAGAACTTATTGTCTATTCCACATTCAGTAACTTCAAATTGGTTGCTTGAAATGGGCCAGGGTAGGAACATTTATATCATGGAAATTGGCCAGTGCTACAGATTTGGGTCCCCATCCTCAGAGACCCATGTTCTCAGTATATCACAGCCTAGAAGGTTTTGCTTCACCAAGGGGCAGTCCACAGTCAATGGCTGATTGAAATGGGAGCACACAAAAAACTGACCTTTTATTTCAAAGTGGAACAAATCTCTGATGTTATTTAAACCCTGTCCCCCGCCCCCCCATGGAATCCAGTTGAGACTAGACATCACCTAAACCCTTATTTTATGCCTGACTTCTGCCTATCCTATTTCCCTCACTCCTTTACAGCTTTCTCCAGAGAGCTCTCCCTCAATAAACAATTTGCACAAGAATCCCCATCTCAGGCTCTGCTTCTAGGGCCTCAACCTGAGAGGCCCCTGGTGTGCTCTTGGTCCCTGCCTGTTTGCAAAGCCTGATACTCAATACTCCTATCAATGCTCTTAGTCCTACAACTTTCCAGTACGTTTCTTTTTGCTTAAGATAAAACTGGTTTCTATTTTGTTGGCAACCATTTAAAATGAGGAAATAAGATTGTAGGGAAAGAAACTCAGCCACCTTTTTCTATTGGGTGATGGCTTATAAAGTTTCAAGAAGTTCCTAAAAAATTAAAGACATAAAAACAAAACATGATCTAAGGCATTGCATCAACAGACCCAATCTGATGTGTTAACAAGGATGTTTCAAAAGTAAACATAATCTTTTCAATTACAGTTACATTAGCCAAATGTAATACACCCATTAAAGGCAATTATTATGTAATAAAGCACTATATTATACTCGACCAGTTAAATCCTACTGAAAGAATCTTCTTAGCATAATATATAACTCCAGAAATATCCTGCAAATGCAATCAGTTGCAGTAACATCTCTGCAAGTGCCATTGCTTCAAGTTAACATTGTTTTTGGTGTTTCAAGGTTCCAAAGTCAATTATGCTTTGAAAACATCAAGTCTTTAAATTATTAAATGCTTTCACATTTCACCCAATGAATAAAGCAGCCTTAATTAAGAAAAGATCACAGCCTTGTACACATTAGCAACTTAAATAAACACCTCATAGGGTTCAAATGGAGATAGGGAAGTGCTGAGTCTTTGACCTGCTCTGTTGGTGGCCTCTTTTCAAAGGTCCATAAAGTGTACATCAGGATGATGGCACAAACAGGGATTCAGCCATGCCTCTGACAGCCTGGGGGGAAGATGTTTGAATTGCCCATAAATTAGGCAACCAGGGATGCAAAGTATAGCACCGTGAGTGTTGCTTACCAGATGTAGACCAACTCATTTTACAGGATAGGCCAATTCCTCAGAAGTGCCCCTGAGAAAGAATCTAAATAGAGGCTCTTCCCAATTAAAGGAACCCTGAGGTGAAAAGTTCTCCAAAGTGAGAAATAATCTTCTTTTAAAGCCAATAACCACTATTCCACTTATTTATTTCTACATATGGCATTAGACTACAGTAAGGTAAAATCTAGTAAAAATCATACATTTATATGGTATGTGTCTACCGTCTGCCTTCACCACCAAACTTTAAGGCTTTGTCTCTTGCCAAGGGACAATAAGAACTATGGCTGTGCCTGGCACACGGAAGGTATTCAGTAATGTGGTGGATGAATGTAGAAAGCAAAAGAGGATAAACAAGGATCTAATTCATATTAATAAAACCTCAAATCATAATTACGAATAAAACAGCAGCAATGCATTTGTGAAGACATCAAAACATTAAAATTCTTAAAATATCAATAGTAAAATACTTCAATAAAATAAGCATAAGACAGCATTTCCCAGATTTTATATCTTGAGAAATCAGAGACATATGATCTTGTTGAGAAAGATTTTTTTGGGCCCAAATTAAATCTACATTTTAGACTTCCTGGTGTACTGGGTGGTGTTTATTTTTGGGCTGCTCAGAGAGTAATGACACATGACATTCAAATTCAACAAATAGTAAGACAAACACGGTCCATGCCCTTACAGCTGTGCTGTGCAGTCTGGTAGCCACTAGCCTCCTATATCTACTGAGCCTACAAGAGAAACTTTGAATTGAGATATGAAATGTGCTGTGAAATATACATCAACTTTCAAAGATTTGGAGTAAAATAAATCTCATTAATAATTCTTAATGTTGAAATAATATTTTGAATATACTGAGTTAAATATATTACAGTTAATTTCCCCTGTGTCTTTTTTTCACATCTGTGTGACTCCTGGAAACTTGAAATTGCATCCGGAGCTCATTGTGAGGTTTTGAATATGGTTTCTCCCCAACAGAAGTAACTTGGAGCTCAGTCCCTCAGTGCAGGGGAAGGTGGAGTCTGGGGGGAGGTGTTTCGGTCTTGGAAGCAGAGCCCTCATGAATACTCATGAGTAGAATAATGCCATCTTGCAGAAATGAGTTTCTGCTCTGTGGACTGAATTAGTTACTGTGAAAGCAGGTTTTTACAAAGCAAGATTAAAGCTCATGCTTTGTCTCTTTGCAGATGCTCATGCTCTGTCACCATGCGATTCTCACCAGTGGTTGAACAGACATCAGCACCCAGCTCTTGGGCTTCACAACCATAACCAACATAAAACTCTTCCTTTATAAATTATCCGATTCCAGGTATTCTGTTACAGTAACAGACAACAGGCTAAGGCACTCATGTTAGTGGTTCACAATAAACTTTTATGAATAGCACTGAACTAAGGAATGTCCCACCTCTACATAGTGGAGGATCCTCACTGCAAACACCTGCAAATTTCTACCCTTGGAGCTTTAACAAAGCTACTGAAACAAAGCCCCAGAACAGGGCAAGTCAATAGTGCCAAATGGCTAAAGACCATGGTAGTAGATTTTAATCAAGGACAGAAAGAGACTTGCACAATTAAATATACCAGCTTCCTTGCCTTTCATTTGGGACAATGCAGAGCCACATCCTCTAGTGTTTCCTACAGTTCCCCAGCAGGAAAAGTATCAGTTGTCCATAATGGCAACTCAGTTGAAAATATACTTTTCACTGAACTCTTTCCCTTCACGTCTTGTTACTCTTAGGTAGTTTTTGGAATTATTTCCCTAAGAAACTCTACTTGGGTTAGAATCTTCTCTCAGTGTCTGCTTCTTGGAGAATGTCTATTATGATGATTCATAAAAAATAAAATCTATTGATACATTCTATACCTTTTAACCCTTAAAATTTTATTTCAAATCTTCTTAAACCTAATGATTTTTTAAACCTTTATTGCTATCCTTATGACTACTGTCTTGCTTTATCAAGATAGGATAAAAATTAAAACATGAATATAAAAAAATAAAATTTTCATCAAACCTAATACAGGGTTACTGGATTCCATTCAAGCCAATATTTAAGAAGGTTTTATAGTTCTGTTCACTTTTGTTTCGCAAAAGATTCCAGTTGGGAAACTTTAACTTTTTAAAGGAATCACCAGAGTACAGAGATTCTGAGATTCAGTGGAGGGTTTTGTCATACTTCAACATTGTGTTGAAGCCTTAGGCCAGTGGTCTGTTTTCTCCTACATAAAAAATAAATAAAACAAACAAAAAAACCACAAAACTTCAGAACCACATAGGGGCAGGCCTTGTGGTGCAGTGGGTTTGGCTACCACTTAGGATGTCCATATTCCATATCTCAGTGCAGGTTCAAGTCCCAGATACCCCAAGCTTCTCATCCAGGTTCCTGTTAATGCACCTGTGAGGCAGTACATGATGGTCCAAGTACTTGGGTTCCTGTCACTCATGAAGGAGACTCAGATGGAGTTCTGGGCTCCTTGCTTGGGCCTGGACTAGGTAGGCCTGGCTGTCATGGGCCATTGGGGAGTGAACTCCTGAATGAAGATCAATAAACATCTCCCACGCACTTACTCTCGCTCGCTCTCTCTCTCTCCCTCCGTCACTCTGCATTCCCAATAAAGAAAACCTCTTAAAAAAGAACAACATGAAAGAATGAATACAGTAATTAAATAAACTTTCCACTTTCCTGAGAGTGTTTTTATCCAGTTTTACTGTTCTCCTTCATGCTGGTCTATTTTTAAACTTTTACTTGAATTCCTTTACTCTTCCCTCCAAATACCTCGGTAGTAATGGCAGAATCAGTTTTTCAAACAAAATACACACATTCTTTATTACCTTGTAGTATAAACCCATCATCCCAGTGTTTTAGATACCAAGCCCCATGGTGACAAAAAGGATCAAATGTCAAAACAGGTACAGACAAAAGTAAACATAGACCTTTGTTGCTCTTTGTATATAAATAACAGGATTTTTCACTGGAAGTTTGCTTTAGAAGTTATGCTGACCCTGGAAACTGCTTCAAGCCATATTTGGATTGCAGGCTCTATTTTACTCTCCCACATGAGCAAACGCATGCAACAGCTTTCTAGGGCAATGAAGAGCTATGTATATGCATTCCCTTTGTCTCTGGGAAAGCTTTAGCAGAGAACAATGGTCTTGTATCTGACAATCTGAGGTGTGGATATACTTCCTAGCCTTATGTTTGTGTTGACCTCATCATGCCACAAATGGAAACCTAAGAATATAACACTTTATAGCTCTCCAATACAGGGGACTTAGAAGGGTATAGGGTCAAACACATTAATATTTTGTTATCTACTGAACAATAGATCTGCTCCCCCTTCACATGCCAGTCCTGTGCGTCAACAGTGATTTTTTTATTCCTATCCAGGTTCCTCATGGCCTAGCTCAATTCCAGGTTTCTCCATCCCACAGAGTGCCTGGAAAGGAGTATTTTGGGCAGTTGTATGCTGAAGTCATCTTGCACAGGAGAGTGATAGCTGGGTGTGCATATACCTCTTGTCTCAGCTCTACTTCAGTGACATCACGTTGGTATCTTGAACTTGACCCCATGGTATTTATACCTTGGAAATAAACCAAGGCTAACTCCTATGACTCCTCTTCTACCCAAAGTATGTCACTATACATCACCCATTGCAGGGGAACTAAAATGAACATAGCAGTTAATCCAAGCAAAATGTGTTCTATCCATGCACAAGGAAACTCCTGTCCAATAAAGACAAGAAATACCTCCTTAGGGTTCAGACTCACTGCCTCTTGCACTGTTCCCTTCATCTGTTGCCTAAAGGCCACATCTTAGAGAGAAAAACATGCAGCAAAATCTTTTACCAACATGGAAACAGGGTCTAAGACCTGAGTTCCAGGGCTTGCTGGGTTTAGTTCTAGGTCTACTTTCCAAAATTGGCTAAACTCCTTAAGATTCCTAATGCTTGGAAGCGTTACACACTTAAGGTGATCTTTGCTCAGCTCCAAAGAATTCTAAATGAGAAAGCAGGCAAGCATTCAATATGGGAACAAATTCAAACTAGAAAGATTTCACTTATGTCCTACAAAATAACGAGAAAAATAAAGATTATAGGTGTCACGCAAAAAGCTATAGAATCTAGCTTAACTGTTGTTATTTTACTATTTTTTTCATTGCAAACTGTATGACAAGTAACACCATGTTTTAAGGAAGTCACTCTGCAGCACACTTACATTTGCAGGGATTTATTTCTTACATCCTACAGATTAAGTGTTCATCTATTTGCATTCTGGGAAACAACTTTTATTTGGCACAGTGAACAGAGGATCATGATTTTCCTCTGAGAATGTTCAACTAGACACAAGATTGTTGCCTCACATCTCTTCAGAATCTAAGGTTGTTAGATTTCATGAACATAACCGAAGAACTTGTTAAACATAGATGATTCCTGGGCCCCAACCCCAGAGATTTTAAGTCAGTAGATGGGGTCATACAGTAGAATCTCTATTAAGTTCTCTGGCAAAGGTGGTGCTATATGGATCCTTATTTTGTAGCCATGATCTGTGAAAAGCCACACCTTGAATAGTCATAAGCGTAGATGGTGTCCATGGTACAAAGTTCAGAAAGGAGATACTCCTGATCCCTAGCTTAAGTCTTTAATTAAACCCACAATGTTTATCCAAATACAGCTGGGAAGTGACTTCCCAGGAGTGGAAGATTATGTTGCCTGGTGATAGGAATGTTGGTCACTGAGAGAGAATCTTATAAAACACTTGAAACTATTTTAAGCTCTATGTATAAGGTTACATTCAGGATATAACAAAGAGCAGCCGTTTCATTCTGTATTCAGTACCCATCTATAAGACTTGCAGTCAAGTAAAACTTTTAGATATGAATATAGTTTTACTTTGTGACAACCTGCTACCCTATTGGAAGGTGTTCCCCACCACCCTCACTTTTTAAAGGACTTGTATTTAAAGGTTTCCATAATCAAATGATATAGGAAATGCCCTTGTGATTTTATTGAGTAGCTGTGGCAGCCAGATTGTTATTGCTGCAAGAAACATCTTTACTGAAATAACAATGGCTTTCAATAAACTATGTACAAATTTTGTGTGGATTCTTTTAGCTTTATTTGTCAAGAAGTAGAAACAAAAATTGAGGGAAGCTTAAAAAGTCCACTGAAATTGTTAAGGCCATGACAAAATAATGATAGCATTCTAAAATCTTTTTTTTTTTTTTTTTTGACAGGCAGAGTGGACAGTGAGAGAGAGAGACAGAAAGGTCTTCCTTTGCCGTTGGTTCACCCTCCAATGGCTGCCATGGCTGGCGCACTGTGGCCGGCACACTGCCCTGATCCAAAGGCAGGAGCCAGGTACTTCTCCTGGTCTCCCATGGGGTGCAGGGCCCAAGCACTTGGGCCATCCTCCACTGCTCTCTTGGGCCACAGCAGAGAGCTGGCCTGGAAGAGGGGCAACTGGGACAGAATCCGGGGCCCCAACCGGGACTAGAACCCTGTGTGCCGGCGCTGCAAGGTGGAGGATTAGCCTATTGAGCCTCGGCGCTGCCTACATTCTAAAATCTTATCATTAGTTTCTTTATTCTATTCATGAAGAGGGCTGAATGATTAGTTTGATCAACAATTCATTCTGGTAACAATCAAAAAATGGTCCTTGTTTTCAATTCTTAAGCAAAACTATCCCACATGGTTCTGTAGTTTTTCCATTTGGATGTAGATTCATAATGGCATGCAAAGTGTCAATATTGTTTCTATAAATCCATCAAGCTGCTTCTCACAGAATGGCTAGCACGGATTCCAGAAATTCTCAATACAGAACTCAAGTTTTGGGTAGTTTGGAGAAAATGCATGTTTATCTGAGTTCAGCTTCTTTCTGAAGTTCATCATCTCCCTCAATTAAACTGTCATTAATAATCTTCTCACAAAATAACAAGACATGGTTTTAAAGACAATTCATTTAAACCCCACAGATAGTGTTAAGTAGCTTTTCTCATAGTATGAGTATTTAAAATAGCACCACTGTCCTTGCAGAGTGAGATATTTTTCCCCTAATTTTGGGTAACACTAGAAGTTAATCTAAACTGCCAGAAGCTATAAATGTTAGCTTACTCTTTCTGAAGCCATTATTTTTCTTTTTAAAAAATATTTATCTTGGGCCGGCGCCACGGCTCAATAGGCTAATCCTCCACCTAGCGGTGCTGGCACATCGGGTTCTAGTCCCGGTCGGGGCGCCGGATTCTGTCCCGGTTGCCCCTCTTCCAGGCCAGCTCTCTGCTGTGGCCCAGGAGTGCAGTGGAGAATGGCCCAAGTGCTTGGGCCCTGCACCCCATGGGAGACCAGGAGAAGCACCTGGCTCCTGCCTTCTGATCAGTGCGGTGCGCCGGCTGCAGTGCGCCAGCCGTGGCAGCCATTGGAGGGTGAACCAATGGAAAAGGAAGACCTTTCTCTCTGTCTCTCTCTCTCTCACTATCCACTCTGCCTCTCAAAAAAAAAATATATTTATCTATACATTTATTTGAAAGTCAGAGTTGGAGAGGGGGAGGGGGTGGGGAAAGGGGAGGGGTGGGGGAGGGAGAGGGAGAGGGAGAGGGAGAGGGAGAGGGAGAGGGAGAGGGAGAGGGAGAGGGAGAGGGAGAGGGAGAGGGAGAAGATTGATCTTCCAGAGCTTTCATTTGCTGGTTCACATCCCAAATGCCTACCATAGCCTGTCCCAAAGCTAAGAACCAGGAATTTCTTCCATGTGTCCCATGTGGGTTCAGGGGCCTAAATACTTGGGTCATACTCCACTGCTTTCTCAGGCACATTAGAAGGAGCTAGACTGGAAGTGAAGCAGCTAGGACATAAACCGATGCCTTAATGGCATGCTGTTGTGGCAAGTGGTGGTTAACCAGCCACATCACAATGCCAACCCCAATGTAATTATTTCTCACATAACAATAATCATTATCTTCTAGGCATGATGCCATATTAATTGAATGTCCAATCCAAACACACAAAAGGTTGCCTACTTTTGGGTGGGCTCTGTGCCTCATTGTAGACATCTTTAGGATTGGGTGGTGAATGTTAAGAAATCTTCCCCTTACACTGAAAACATGCAAAACACCAATGAAAGAAATTAAAGAAGACACAAATAAATGGAAATATATTGTGTGTTAATGGACTGGAAGAAATCATATTAAAATATTCCTACTATCCCAAGCCATTAACAGATTCAAACTTCTATATCAAAATTCAATTATATTTTTCACAGAAATAGAAAAAACAATCTAAAACTCATATAGAAACTCAAAAACCCTGATAATCTAAAGCAACCTTACAGCAAAAAGACAAAGCTGGAGGCCTCACACTTCCTAATTTCAAAGCTGTGTAAATCCAAGCAGTATGGTATGGCATACAATAGACCAGAGGGTAGTCACTTGGCACAGTGATGAAGATGCCACCGGGGACACATGCATCCCAGGTAGCAGTGCCTGTGGTCAAGTCCCAGCTCTGCTCCAGATTCCAGCATTCTTCAGTACACATGGCAATACTGCATGGCACTGGGTGATGGCTCAGCTAATTGTGTCTCTGCCACTGGTGTGGTAGAAATGGATGGAATTCCAGACTCTCAGCGTCAGCCTCACCGATCTCTGGCTGTTGTTGGCATCTGGGAACTAAAATAGCAGATGGAAGATATCTCTGCTGTCTCTCCAATTTTTAAATAAATAAGATAAATTCAAATAATTTTTTAAAAACCAGACACACACACACATGAAATAAAACAGAAAGCCCAGATACAAACCATTGTATATAGATTCACATGATCTTTGATCAGGGCACCAATACAAAAAAGGAAATGATAGTTTGTTGAATAAATGTTGTTGGAAATTGGAACTCCACATGTGAAAGAATATTGGGCCTTCATCTTATACTTCAGGCACAAATCAATTCAAAACAGACTACGACTTGACTATGACACATGAGACTGTAAACTTCTAGAACAAAACATGAGCAAAAAGCCCCTTGACACTGGTTTTGAAAATGAATTTTTGAGAATGACACCAAAAACATAACCAATAAAAGCAAAAATAGGCCGGATTATATCAAACTGAAAAGCTTCTATATAGTGAACAATACAAAATATCACCAGCAAGATAAAATGAAAATTATGAAAGTATTTGTGAACCAAATGTCTGATAAGTGGTTAATATCCAAAGTATATAAGAAACTCATACTTCTCAATGGCAAAAAAAAAAAAAAAAGCAAAAAAAAAAGCAAAAACTTGATTTAAAATGGGCCACGGACCTGAATTAAGATTTCACTTCAGAAGAAAAAAAAAATGGGGGCCAGCGCTGTAGCATTGCGGGTGGGGCTGCCGTCTACAGTGTTGGCATCCCATATATGCACCAGTTCAAGACCTGGCTGCTCCATTTTTGATCCAGCTCTCTGCTACGGCCTGGGAAACAGTGGAAGATGACCCAAGTCCTTGGACTCCTGCACCCTCGTGGGAGACCTGCAAGAAGCTCCTGGCTCCTGGCTTTGGATTGGCACAGCTTGGCTGTTGCAGCCAATCGGGGAGTGGACCAGTGGATGGAAGATATCTCTCTCTCTCTCTGCCTCCCCTTCTTTGTGTGGCTCTGACTTTCAAATAAATAAATAAACCTTTAAAAAAAACTTTCAAATGAGTAAATAAACCAACAGTTACATTTTAAAAAATGTTCAATATCATTAACCATCAGGGAAATGCAAATCAAAACCACACTGAAAAATTATCTCTTTTTGATAGGATGGCTATAACCAAAGAGATAAGAGAGGGGCTGGTGCTGTTGTACAGTGTGTAAAGCTACCACCTGCAGTGCCAGCATCCCATATGGGCACCAGTTCAAGTCCTGGCTGTTCCACTTCCAATCCAGCTCCCTGCTAATGTGCCTGGAAAGCAGCAGAGGACTGTGCACCTAGCAGGGAGATGTGGAAGAAGCTCCTGGCTCCTGGCTTCAGATCAACCCAGTTTCAGCCATTGCAGCCATTTGTAGAGTAAACCAGCAGATGGAAGATCTCTGTCTCTCCCTAACTCTGTCTTTCAAACAAATAAATTAATCTAAAAAATATGGACAGCTTTTGACACTGGTATTATGTTGTGGAGGGTTAAGACATCACTTACAATGACAGTATCCCATATCAGAGTGCTGGTTTGGTTTATGCACACTGCTTCCAATTAAGCTTTCTGCTAAGGCACCCAGGAAAGCAATAAATGATAGCATAAGTATTTGGCCCCCTGCTATCCATGTGGGAGGCCTGGATGGAGTTCAACCTGGCCCAAACCTGGTTATGGATGGCATTTGGGAAGTAAAACAGCAGATGAAACATCTCTTTCTTTCTCTCTCTCTCTTTCTCTCTCTCTCTCTCTCCTTCCACTATGTGTGTCCCCCTAACTCTGACTTTCAAATAAATAAGTCTCTAAAAATATGGATAGTTTATTAATATATCAATATCTCCATAAAGTGACTTTTTAAAAACTGAACCTACCATAACTGGATCAGATATTTATCAAGCAATCGTAGGATTACTTAGAAGTAATCAGAAGCAAATCCATGAACTACTGAAATCTGTACAGGACATGAAAGAAAATTTCTCCCATGAAATTGAGATCTTAGAGAAATCAAAATGAAATCTTGGAAATGAAGAATTCAATGAACAAATTAAAAAAGCAGTGGAAAGTCTTAACAACAGAATTAGTGAAGCAGAAGGGAGAATAACCGACTTAGAAGACAAACTGCAGGAAATTATACAGACAAAAAAACAAGAAGGAATTAGAACACTAAAAGACAGCATTGGGAATTTGTGAAAATACAGCATACTATCAAATGACACAACATATGGGTTCTAGGAGTTCCTGAATGCATGGAAAAAAAGGATTAGAAAATCTTTTCAGTGAAATAATAACAGAAAACTTTGCTAATTTGGAGAAAGAAAGGGACATCCAATTATAAGAAGCACATAGAACTCCTAGTAGACATGACCAGAAAAGATCTTCACCATGACACCTTGTAGTAAAGCTCTCCACAGTTAAACATAAAGAAAAGATTCTAAATTAGGAAATGTTAGATTACTTTCAGAGGATATCCAATTAGACTCCCAGCTGACATCTCATCAGACACCCTACAGGCTAGGAGACAATGGCGAGATATATTCCAAATCTTATAAAATTATCCCTATGTGCAGACGACATGATTCTATAAATAGGGGATCCAAAAGACTCCACAAAGAGACTATTTCATCTCACAGAAGAGTTTGGTAAAGTAGCAGGATATAAAATCAACACACAAAAATTAAGAGCCTCTGTATACACAGACAATACCATGACTGAGAAAGAACTTCTAAGATCAATTCCAATCTTATACAACAAAACAAAGCCAGAGGCATCACAATATGACAACGGAAGTTATATTTCCCTGTAGACATACTAGAGGGAAGTTATAATCAAAACAGCCTGGTACTGATATAAAAACAAATGGATAGACCAATGGAACAAAATAGAAACACCAGAAATCAATCCAAGTATCTACAACCAACTTATCTTTGACAAAGGAGCTAAAACTAATCCCTGGAGCACGGACAGTCTCTTCAACAAATGGTGCTGGGAAAACTGGATTTTCACATGCAGAAGTATGAAGCAAGACCCCTACCTTACACCTTACACAAAAATCCACTCAAAAGGATAAGAGACATAAATCTACCACATGATATCATCAAATTACTAGAGAACATTGGAGAAACTCTATAAGACATTGGCACAGGTAAAGAGTTCTTGGAAAAGACCCCAGAGGCACAGGCAATCAAAGTCAAAATTCACAAATGGGATTACAACAAATTAGAAGCTTCTGTATTGCAAAAGAAACACTCAAAGTGAAGAGGCAACTGACAGAATGGGAGAAATTATTTGCAAACTATATAGCTGAAAAAGGATTAATAACCAGAATATATATAGAGAGAAAGAAACTCAACAACAAAACAAATAACTCAGTGAAGAAATGGGGAAAGGACATAAACAGACATTATTCAAAAGAGGAAATCCAAATGGCCAACAGACACATGAAAAAATGTTCAAGATCACTAGCTGTCAGGAAAATGCAAATCAAAACCAAAATGAGGTTTCACTTCATCCCAGTTAGAATGGCTTTCATACAGAAATCAACAAACAACAAATCCTAGCAAGGATGTGGGGGAAAAGGTACCCTGACCCACTGTTGGTGGGAATATAAACTGGTACAGCCAATGTGGAGAACAGTATGGAGATATCTGAGAAATCTGAATATAGACCTACCATACGATCCAGCCATCCCATTCCTGGGAATTTATACAATGGAAATGAAATCAGCATATAAAAGAAAATATGTTTATTGCAGCTCAATACACAATAGTTAAGATATGGAATCAACCCAAATGCCCATCAACTGAAGACTGGATAAAGAAATTATGTGGGCCGGCGCCGTGGCTCACTAGGCTAATCCTCCGCCTAGCGGCGCTGGCACACCGGGTTCTAGTCCTGGTTGGGGCGCCGGATTCTGTCCCGGTTGCCCCTCTTCCAGGCCAGCCCTCTGCTGTGGCCAGGGAGTGCAGTGGAGGATGGCCCAGGTGCTTGGGCCCTGCACCCCATGGGAGACCAGGAAAAACACCTGGCTCCTGGCTCCTGCCATCGGATCAGCGCGGTGCGCCGGCCGCAGCGCACCGGCCGCGGTGGCCATTGGAGGGTGAACCAACGGCAAAGGAAGACCTTTCTCTCTGTCTCTCTCTCTCACTGTCCACTCTGCCTGTCAAAAAAAAAAAAAAAGAAATTATGTGATATGTACACTATGGAATACTACATAGTGGTAAAAAAAATAAAATCCAGTCATTCACAACAAAATGGATGAATCTGGAAAACATCACACTTAGTGAAATAAGCCAGTCCCAAAGGGACAAATACCACATGTTCTCCCTGACCTGTGATAACTAAGAGAGCACCTAAAAGGCAATCTGTATAAATGAAATTGAAACGTTGAGAAGCAGTGACTCGAACAGACCCTGTTTGACCATTGAGAAAGTTTTTTTTAAAATATATATATATTTGTGGAACTCTTTACTTAGCATAGAGTTAAACATATGTGTATAAAGTCAATTGAAAATGGATCATAGTAAAAAATAAGAGTGTGAATAAGAAATGGAGGAGGAAGAGGCATTGGGAGTATAGGTGAGAGGGTTGGCACATTGAAAAAAAAATCACTATGTTCCTAAAGTTTTAATTACAAAGTATATGAAATTTATAACTAAAAAGCTGTATAGTTTTGCATACATTCCTAGGTACTTACTTCTAAGGGTATAGTTTAAAAACTTGCCATGAAACTCCAAATCCCCTTAAGCTGGATAGCAAAAATACCACCTTAAGTGTTAAAATGACCATATGGATAGGAGTAAGGGTCTGGTAATAATAAGATAGAATTAAAAAGGAGTGAATGCTCCAACATGGGGAGCAGTACATACAGCAGACTCATAGAATGACAATCTCTTCAAACAGCACTCTTACCTCAGAATCAGCCATTAGGGCATTCTGGTCTGGTAGAAAAGTCCATGAGAGCATTTCAGGCATGGAAAGCCAAGACACTGTGGCAAAAAATGCCCTATATGAAGGACCTCTGGGGGTGAGACCCCAGTGGAAAGAAGTGGTCATCAACGAAGGAGGTACTTTTCTCTGAAAGGAGGAGAGAGCTTGCACTTTGCTTGTGGTCTTGTCTGAATACTGATGGAGTTTGTGGATTCAAAAGGCTTCTATAGCCTAGGCAGCTCATGTCAAGAGCCTTGGGCGATCACTGACATCATACATAAGAGTGTTAACTGTTAAATTAACAACAGGAGTCAGTGTGCAGTAACTTCCCATGCAGGACCTCGGTCCTCAAAGAGTAGTATTATAATTATGTCTAAGTGCTACCAAAAAATGTATCATTCTTGGGTCCTTCTTTAAAGTTAATTAAGTTTCTTAAAAAAAAAAAAGAAGTACTGAAATTAATTTCAACATCAATGACTTTGAACAGCCCTTGACTGGACTGTTGAGGAACAGGTTTTTGTTTTGTTTTGCTTTGTTTTTTATTTTCTGTGCAAATTGTTGAACACTTTACTTAATATAGAGTTGGTCTTCTGTGTATAAAGTTAATAAAAAATGGATCTTAGTGGAGAATGGGACTGGGAATGGGAGAGGGAGGAGAAGGTTGGGTGGGAGAGTGGGTGGGAAGAATCACTATATTCCTAAAGTTTACTTATGAAATGCATGAAGTCAACATTCCTGAAACAAAAGGTTTCCTGGGTGTGTGTGTGTGTGTGTGTGTGTGTGTGTAAATAAGTTAAAAAAAGAAATGGGCAATGGACTTAAACATTTTTCAAAAGAAGAAATCCAGATGGCCAACAGACACATGAAAAAATGCTCAGGATATCTAGCCATTAGGGAAATAAATGCAAATCAAAACCACAATGAGGTTTCACCTCACCCCCTTTAGAATGGCTTTCATAGAGAAAACAACAAACAACAAATCCTGACAAGGATGTGGGAGAAAAGGTACCCTAATCCATTGTTGGTGGGAATGGAAAGTGGTAAAGCCATTGTGGAAGACAGTATGGTTATATCTCAGAAATCTGAATATAGATCAATGATATGCCCCAGCCATCCCACTTCTAAGAATTTACCCAAGGAAAATGAAATCAGCATATGAAACAGCTATCTTTTCCTCCATGTTTATTGGAGTTCAATTCACAATAGCTAAGACATAGAATCAACCTAAATGCCCATTAACTGAAGACTGGGTAAAGAAATTATGATCCAGGGGCTGACGCTGTGGCGTAGCAAGTAAAGCTGCCACCTGCAGTGCCGGCATGCCATATGGGAGCCAGTTCAAGACCCGGCTGCTCCACTTCTGATCCAGCTCTCTGCTATGGCCTGGGAAAGCAGTAGAAGATGGCCCAAGTCCTTGGGCCCCTGCACTTGCATGGGAGACCCGAAAGAGGCTCCTGAGGCTCCTGGCTCCAGGCTTCAGATCGGCACAGCTCCGGCTGTTGTGGCCAATTGGAGAGTGAACCAGTGGATGGAAGACACCTCTCCCTCCCTCCCTCCCTCCATCTCTTTCTCTCTCTGCCTCTCCTCCTCTGTCTGTGTAACTCTGACTTTCAAGTAAAATAAATAAATCTTTTTTAAAAAAAGAAATTATGATCCGGATATGTACATCATGGAATACCACACAGTGGTTAAAAAAAAAATCATCATTAAAAAAAAATGGATATATCTGGAAAACATCATACTTAGTGAAATAAGCCAATCCCAAAGGGATAAATACCACATGTTCTCCCTGACCTGTGATAACTAATACAGTACCTAAAAGGCAATCTGTATATGTGAAATTGACACTTTGAGAAGCAATGACTTTGAACAGCCCTTCCCTTACTGTTGAGGAACATGGTTTTTTTCATACTACTTGTGGAACTATTTACTTAGCATTGAGTTAAACATATGTGTATATAGTTAATTGAAAATGGATCTTAGTAAAAAATAAGAGTGTGAATAAGAAAGGGAGGAGGAAGAGGGGTGGGAGTGTGGGTTGGAGAGCGGGCATGGTGGGAAGAATCACCATGTTCCTAAAGCTGTAATTATGAAGTGTATGAAGATTGTAACTGTAAAGCTATATAGTTCTGCATATATACCTACATATTTACTTCTAAGGGTACAGTTTAAAAACTTGGTATGGGATCTCAAATCCCCTTAAGCTGGGTGGTAAAAATAGCATTTTAAGTGTTTAAGTGATCATATGGATAGGATCAAGTGTTAAAGTGATCATATAGATAGGATTAAGTGTCTGGTAATAATGATAGATGGAATTAAAAAGGAGTGAATGCTCTAACATGGGAAGCAGTCCACACAGCAGACTCATAGAATGCCAATTATTTTAAATAGCACTCTGTCCTCAGAATCAGCTGTTAAAGCATTCTGGTCTAGTAGAAATGTCCACGAGAGCATTTTAGGCATGGAAAGCCAAGACACTGTGGCAAAAAATGCCCTACATGAAGGACCTCTGGGGGTGAGACCCCAGTGGAAAGAAGTGGTCATCAACGAAGGAGGTACTTTTCTCTGAAAGGAGGAGAGAACTTCTACTTTGTTTATGGCCTTGTCTAAATACTGATGGAGTTTGTGGATTCAGAAGGCTTCTATAGCCTAGGCAGCTCATGTCAAGAGCCTCGGGTGATCACTGACATCATACATAAGAGTATTAACTGTTAAATGAACAAGAATCACTGTGCACTAATTTCTATGTAGGACCTCTGTCCTCAGAGAGTTGTATTATGAGAGTTAACAGTAAAACTTGTTCTCAAAGATGTATTTTGTTTTAGTGTATTAAGTGGAGGATATAATTATGTCTCATAAGTTTTAGTTATGCCTAAGTGTCAACTCTATTGCTTCCTTAATGATAAAACTTGTTCTCAAGGACTTACTTTCTTTTCATGTATTAAATAGAGGTCTCGTGTCTTGTAAGTTACAGCTATTTTTTTTTTAATTTTATTTTTGACAGAGTGGACAGTGAGAGAGAGAGACAGAGAGAAAGGTCTTCCTTTGCCGTTGGTTCACCCTCCAATGGCCGCCATGGACGGCGTGCTGCAGCCGGCGCACCACACTGATCTGAAGGCAGGAGCCAGGTGCTTCTCCTGGTCTCCCATGGGGTGCAGGGCCCAAGCACTTGGGCCATCCTCCACTGCACTCTTGGGCCATAGCAGAGAGCTGTCCTGGAAGAGGGGCAACTGGGACAGAATCCGGCGCCCTGACCAGGACTAGAATGCAGTGTGGCAGCGCTGCAAGGTGGAGGATTAGCCTATTGAGCCGCGGCACTGGCTCGAAGTTACAGCTATTTCTAAGTGCTTGCAAAAGATGTATCATTCTTGAGCACTTCTTTAAAGTTAAATAAGTTTCTCAAAAACAAGTAAAACTAATTTTGAGATGAATGACTTTGAACAGCTCTCGTCTCCACTGTTGAGGAACAGGTTTTTATGTGTGTGTTCAAATTGTTGGACTGTTTACTTAGTATAAAGTTGGTCTTCTGTGTATAAAGTTAATTGAAACTGAATCTTAGTGGAGAATGAGACTGGAAATGAGAAAGGGCGGAAGAGGAGAGGTGGGAGTGTGAGTGGGAGGGCAGGTATAGTGGGTAGAATCACTATTTTCCTGAAGTTGTACTTACGAAATGCATAAAGTTTGTATACCTTAAATAAAAGGTTTCTTAGGGGGAAAAAAACAGTTGTTGGGCTTGAGATTATTCATATGGTCTTTAATATGGTCCACAGGCTTGTAGCTTCAGCCTGGCCAAACCCTGGATCTTGTAGACATTTGGGGAGTGAACCAGCAGATGAAAGATCTCTCTTGCTCTCTCACTCCAATTCTCTCTTTGTCTCTTCCTCTCTGTTGATCCAATCCCATTTAAAAATAAATAAAATATACGGCTCTTAGTAGATAATCTCTTGTCTGTCAAAAACTTTTACAATAAACCAAGCATTCTTGTGATCCAATCCATTTACCATATGTCTTTGTAGTTTCAAGAGATCAAAAGTCACTTGTGCACTGAAGCTCTTACAAGTCCTTGTGTCTGACTCTTCTGTCTTTGCTTCAGAGTAATGATGGAGACTGAGTATTGAAATGATGAACCATAACCTGGAAGCTACCTGGGTAACTAACAATAGCCTCAAGAGCAGCTGCCCTGGAATGCTGTTTGACCTAGAGTGAACTTGGCATGAGTCAGAAATATGTGTGAGCTGCTGTAACCTGGGATTGTTTAGATCACAGTATAAATCTAGCCTTATGCTAATTATCTCTGAAAGCCTGTTTTCATTTGTATCACAACTCTGAACATTACAGGAACAATGTTTTGATTAGGATGGTAATTTATTAGGTTTTTGATGGTAATAACTCATTTATTAATGCAGAAACACTGCCCTCCTACAAGACAACCTTCCCTATTCCTCTCACCCTTAGCTCTTCTTCAGGCAGAACCAAACTTCAATTCCAAAAGGTGAAAAATGCTAGCTATTTTCAGTGATATGCTAGATCCTGCTTATACTGGAGCTGTTTTTACAAGCCAGTTTATGTGACACTGGTAGCTTAAAATTGGCCATGGTGGGAGTATTTACACCAAGAGAAGTGGCAAATGCTGCACGTTAGCCGCCCCTCTTGCCCTGAATCCCTGCCCACTGTCCCACCCCTATCAAACCCCCCTGCAGAGAGCTGGTTGTTGAACATTTAAAAACACATCCCTGACTACTGTCTGTTTTACGTTTGCTGCAAATATGAAATGGGCACCAGTATTGAACAATAACAGCATTAATTGAACAAAACTTCAAAAAGATTTCTTTACCTTGAAACTACTTATATGTCCAAAAAAAGGTGTATAAATAGGACCACTTACAGACCACAATGCCAGTTGCAGCAGTATTCATAGTAATCCAAACTGGTTCCTATTCAAATACTTACTAGCAAATAGAGAGCAGGGAAAATAACTTAGAACTACAGAGATAACTGCAAATCTCACAAATATAACGAGTGAAAGGAGTCAAGAGACTCCATAGTGTATAGTTCATTTAAAGTTCCAAATAGATAGAACTAAGTCAAGTTAAACATTATACAACTAGTTTCATTTGGAGAAGTTAATGATGGAAAAGGAGCCTATACAAGACTTCTTGGGGGGCCAGCTCTGTGACACAGTGGGTTAAGCCTCCACCTGCAGCACCAGCATTCCATTTGGGCGCTGGTTCTAGTCCCGGCTGCCCCTCTTCCAATCCAGCTCTCTTCGATGGCCTGGGAAATCAGTAGAAGATGGCCCAAGTGCTTGGGCCCCTGCACCCTCATGGGAGACTGGGAAGAAGTACCTGGCTCCTGGCTGCAGATCAGCACAGCTCTGGCTGTTGTGGCCATCTGGGGAGTGAAACAGTGGAAGGAAGACCTTACTCTCTGTCTCTCCCTCTCACTGTCTGTAACCCTACCTCTCAAATAAATAAATAAAACCTTTTAAAAAAAAAAGACTTCTCGGGCCGGCACTGCGGCTCACTAGGCTAATCCTCCGCCTTGCGGCGCTGGCACACTGGGTTCTAGTCCCGGTCAAGACGCCGGATTCTTTCCTGGTTGCCCCTCTTCCAGGCCAGCTCTCTGCTGTGGCCAGGGAGTGCAGTAGAGGATGGCCCAAGAACTTGGGCCCTGCACCCCATGGGAGACCAGGATAAGTACCTGGCTCCTGCCATCAGATCAGCGCGGTACGCCGGCCACTGCGGCCATTGGAGGGTGAACCAACGGCAAAGGAAGAGCTTTCTCTCTGTCTCTCTCTCTCACTGTCCACTCTGCCTGTCAAAAAAAAAAAAAAAAAAAGACTTCTTGGGTACTAATTAAATTCTGTTTCTTGATCTGGATGCTGGATGTTTTCAGTCTATGGGAATTTATCAAACTACATATACTTATGTATACTTTTTCATTGAAATGTTTTTTAATTTATTTATTTATGTGAAAGACACAGAGAGGAATAGGCAGAGTGACACAGTGCTATCTGGTTATTTTCCAAATGACTGGAACAGCCAGGGTTGGCCCAGGCCCATGCCAGCTGCCAGGAACTCAATCTGGATCTTCCATGTGGGTAGCAGGGTCCCGGGTATCTGAGCCATCACCTTCTATCTCCCAGGGTGTGCATCACAGCAGGAAGCTGGAATCTGAAGTGCAGTGGAACCCAGGCACTCTGATAGAGGATGGGGCATTTTAACCAGCTGTGCCGAATGCTTGCCCCATCCTGTTTCTATTATTTTGTAAAGGGAGTTGATGAGAGACAAAAGACTGATTTTGCTTTCCCTTTCTACATTAAGATAGGATTACATGAGACCCAGATGCCCAGAGCCATGGCAGCCATCCCTTGCCATGCCACTACAGGCCTGAGGAGATCAATAAACAGAGCTAGAAGCCTGATGAAAAGGCTGAACCAGTGCTCCCATCCTAGAAGCCCTCCAGGTCTCTTCTTCAGGAAATAATAAATAGCAATTTCGGTAGGCCAAGTGTAGATATGTCATAAAAATTATTCATTTTGATTTTGGATAAAGGAAGCCCTTGGCACCATATGAAGAAACAGTTTAAAGACAAGATTACAAATGATGAACTTATTTGGGCGAACGATTTTCAACACTGCACCAAATAACCAACAACCTTTTCCTCATCATACTATTTATTAACTCTGGTCTCCTATGGCACTCCCACCTGTCCCAGCTCAGTTGTCACTTGCTCAACAGCAGTCAGAATTTCCATCCCCAAGCTACCTGTTTCCCTCTCAAATTGTACCTTTTGTCTATTTGTTTCTGTTCCAGATCACAGGCTCTGCAAGAGAGACCTTTTCCATTGTGCCAATGTGGCAGCCCTGGGGATTAAGGCCTGGCTGGGTGTGCACAATCAATGGGTCCTTTTAAAATCAAGGGACAAAGAAAGAATTTACGTTCTCAGCAATACTGAAGCTTTCCTGGCCTCTCCTGTGCTTCAGTCACCACATTGCTTCTTTCTGTGCCACATAGGGACCATGCAGGTCTGTAGTGTTGGCAGTTTGTCCCCACATACTTGCTCTTTGAATTGAAGAGCATACCTTATTATCAAGTTTTGTCCTAAAAGTGGCCCTTGGTTCTTTAATTTTCCTATCTCTGTTAATGTGTTTTCCATTGCTATAACAAAAATATCCAAGATGAGGAATTTATAAAGAATAGAACTTTATTTGGTTCACAACTCTGGAGGCGGGGATGATCCAGAGCATGGTATTGGATTTGCTTGGCACCTGGCAAGAGTCCTCTTGCTGCATCACAATATGGTAGAGGGTATCACACCTCAAGACAGACGACTGCACTAGCCCAGGTCTCTCTTCTTCATTTTATAAAGCCATTAATGACATCACAGGGTCATCCATCATCCTCACAACCTCATTTAATCCCTGTCATCTCCCAGTGGTTAAATACCAGCAACATTATGTTTATAAGGCACAAACTTTTGGGAGATACATTCAAAACACTGCCTTATCTAATTGTCCTATTTTGACAAGAGGATTTTAAGGATCAAAAAATAATCTTCCCTCACTGTATCTTTAAACATTTTCAAAATAACACATTGACAAGTACCCAATTTACATGGTGAGAAAACAGAACTGTAACTTATTAAGCCTGACATTTGGCTGATCGAAATTACAGCATCGCAAATCCAGTGCAATTAATACTTGTTAGAGAAGTTAAAATATAGACATATGAGAGCATGGTTTGACCCACAGCATAAACAAATTCTGATTGAAATAGGACACATGCCCAAGAATGTGGACAAGAAGCTGTCTTCTCTCCTAATCAATTTAGTGAATATGATTTGCCAAGCCTGCCCATGAAATAAAACATGTCTTTGAAATACAAGGTGGAAGTTCTAATAGTCCCTCTATACCCTTTCCAGTTGGCATAACTACCCGGGAATCCCTGTGACATGCTCTGCCCTCTGGTCATCTGTCTAAAAATACTTCATTGCTAATACTGCTATAGGGTGAAGATTTTGACACAGTTTATTAGATTTGGCTATAGCTTTTTCCCCCATCCTTGTCTTTTTTTATTTAGTTTCAATGATGCTCTGAACTCTTCCCCTCAAAAATTGAATCTGACAATTGCAAGCTAAAGAGATTTAAAAAGAAGAAATGGTCTCAAAGCTTTCCTTCAAGCCTGGTTAGACAGACTTAATGTATCTTTAGTTCAGCTGTGGACTAGAAAGCACACACAAGGTATAGAGTAAATTGAAAGGCAATGGAATGGAATGGCTTTACCTTTTCTCTAAATATTTAGTGATGTTTCTCTTCTTTTATTCTGTTTAAAACCACCAACTAGCCATTCGCTATCTGATGTGACCTCTGGTATTGAAGTATTTATAGAGAAAAACTCTTTAAAAACTAAAAATAGTACAAAGAAATCATTAGTAGATCATGGGAGAATATAGAACTAGCAAACTGTAGGATGGTGTGAACCTGCAGAAATATATAAAGAAAAACCTTGAGTAGTTTTTCTGTAAAGATGGATGAAAAATGGGGTATTAGCTGGAAGGTCATGAGTCAGAGAATTTTTTATGTGTAAAAAAATAAAAGCATATAAGAATCATACAGAAAGGTAAAACCAATGCTGTGGGGGAGAAGAGAGAGTTGCCAGAGTGATGTCCTTGTGCAGGCAAGAAAGGGTGGCAGTTGAATTCATAAGGTGAGGGCATGGACTCTGGAAGCAGCAGAGGCAGTTCACTCTAAGAAAAAGGAATGATGGAAGACAGCATGGGGACAGACGCAAGGCAGGGATATAGGAATGTGCCATTTTATGGCTTCTGTTGTCTTAATGAAACAAGAAGCAATAATATTAGCTGAGAGTGGGAATGAGAGTGGAAAGAAGATATTAAATGGTTGCCTAAGAGAACAGAATAGTGAATGGTCTCAAAACAACAACAACAACAACAACAACAAACAAACAAACAACAACAACAACAACAAAAAACAAAAAAAAAACTAACCACTCAGCAGCTCCAAGGACTTGTGATTGGTTTGTGGTCACGAATATAATGTGAAACTAGTCAGGGCAACAGTATGTTTTTCTCCATCTGTGAGTAGCTGGCGGGGTGTAGGCAAGGTGTGTGTGTGAGAGAGAATGAAAGGAGAAAGGAATAATGTGTTCATAGAGTATGCAAGAGTGTAATTATAGTAGTATATTCTCCTGAGCTAGAACAGGAGAGGAGAGGACACGGAAAAACTGGTAGGATCAATGGACTTCAGATAACTGGGGCTGAAGAACTGTCAAATAAGGGCCACCAAAAAGCTATCCTCACTGCTACAAAGGATTCTGATATTAGCACAGAGAAGCAAATTGTCAATAGATACACAGCAGAGATAGTCACCCCATTGTTTAAGGCTGCCATGGGAATAGACAACTCAACTAGAGCTGTCTTATAGGAGAAAAAACTAGGAAGAAAAAAAAAATGGGAAAAGGACAGAGTAGAGCTCCTAGTTATAACCATATGACAATGTGGACAGGGGAAGTAAGATGTAACTAGAAAGAAAACCATCCATGAAACAAAATTTTTTATGCCTTCCATAGCAATGACTAAGATTCATAAAAGCAAAGATTGTTGTTTTGGAAAGCTCCCAGAATTTTTCAGCTCCCACCATTTTACAGACAAATAACTAAGACCCATAGACACAAGAGGATGTGACATAAAAGTTACACAGCAATGCACAGATAGCTTGACTCACTTTTTAATAAGAAACATATTGTCTTTATGTCAGATGAACCATATGAAACTGGCATTTTAAGGGTCAAAAATGGCCGAATATTGCCAATTCCATATTGCTTAACCAGGTATACTCCAGTTTTCTTTCCACTATAACAAAATGTCAAGAAAGAGCAGACAGCAATGTTTTATAAAATGAACTATTATCTACCTGTTGCCCACAAACTGTCTGAATTGTATCAACAAAATGTTTGCAGGCAGGTATGTGGAGTTTGTAACAAAGAATCTTCTAAAAATAAAGTGAAATTTAACCCCTTCTGAGGATCTGATCAAGAATGCAAAGGTGGGGCGGGTGCCATGGCTCACTTGGTTAATCCTCTACCTGCGGCTCTGGCATCCCATATGGGTGCCGGGTTCTAGTCGTGGTTGCTCCTCTTCCAGACCAGCTCTTCGCTGTGGCCCAGGAAGGCAGTGGAAGATGGCCCAAGCGCTTGGGCCCCTGCACCCACATGGGAGACCAGGAAGAGGTACCTAGCTCCTGGCTTTGGATTGGCACAGCGCCAGCCGTAGTGGCCATTTAGGGAGTGAGCCAATGGAAGGAAGACTTCTCTCTGTCTCTCTCTCACTGTCTGTAACTCTACCTGTCAAATTAAAAAAAATTTTTTTTAAATAATAAAATTAAAAAAAAAAAAAGAATTCAAAGGTAGCGGGTAAGGGCAGCCATCTGGTGCTGTGACCAAGAGATTAGTGATAACCCCCAAAGCTAAATTAAGATGACCTAGGAGAGGTGTAAGTGGATTACAGTTATAAATATAATGCTTGTGGATAAAGAATTGCTCTGTTTATTAGGAGAAGAGGGGTCAGCAGAGTGTCTATAAAAGGAAAACACAAATCCAAGAAGACAGCATTGTAGACTTCTCCTGCCCATCCTCATAGAGATCTTGGAAAAGGATGTCAGTGGTCTACAGCCAGTACGTTCATGTCACCGACTCTGAAAGATCCAGTCCCCCTGTGAAGATAACCTGGCTTCTCATTTGGATATGGCCACAAAGAGAAGCTGCCATTAGCAAGAGCACACATACTTGGAATTCTGGTGGCTCTATTTCTCACAGACATTCGTAAAGCAGCATTATTGTTTTGTCATATGTAAATCTATATATTTATTAAATGTGGCTAACGTGAACTGATGATTGAGAAAAAAAATGAAGTAGATCTTGTCAGTGCTGTCGTATCCCCTGAGTGATCCTAAAAAGACTTATGTCACCTGCTAGGGTATTCCTGTGTCTCTTGGCTCAAGGGTTGAGGGAGGGGCTCAGTCTGCAAGCTGTAAAAACTGGAGGGGCCAGGGAGTTAACAGTGCAGATGTGATCCTCAACTCATGAGGGGCATGTGCTGGTTGAAAAATATTCCACTTCCTTATCACTCTGTGAGAAAACTGAAACATATTCTACACGGTTTCCCTGATGGTTTTCAAGAGGTGTGCTTTTGAGGAAACTCAAACCAAGATAAATCAGCATGATGTAAAATCAGTTTCCTCAACCTTCAAAACCAAACCAGGGTTATGGTATACTCAACAGGGTATGGAAGGTCACACAAGAGAAGCTGTCTGCAACATGACCTGGATTTTGCCCGAAGAACTACTACGTGTCCCAAAGTTCATGCAATTTTACCATAGCCCCCTTGAATAAGCACTTCAAGAGGGGCCAGTGCTGTGGTGTGGTGGGTAAAGCTGCAGCCTGCAGTGCCGGCATCCCATAGGGAAGCCAGTTCGAGTCCCGGCTGTTCCACTTCTGATCCAGCTCTCTGCTGTGGTCTGGGAAAGCAGTAGAGGATGACCAATGTGGGAGACCTGGAAGAAGCTCCAGGCTTCAGATTGGTGCAGCTCCAGCCGGTCAATTGGGGAGTGAACCAGGGGATGGAGGATCTCCCCCCGCACCCCCCACCGCCTCTCCTTCTCTCTGTGTGTAACTCTTTCAAATAAATAAATAAAATATTTTAAAAAAATCAACAAATGGACTTTGCCTTACATAGAGTTCCTCTAAGGTCTATTATGTATAAGCATTAGACAGTGCATATGAGTCAGGTAAACTATATTTTATTGTCTTCCCACATTTATTTGGAGGTCACACTTCTCATAACTAGATTCATCAGTGAAAAGACAAAACCAAAGCCCAAATCCATTACACATTGATCTGATATGGCCAGGAAGTACATGAAAAGGAGCAGAGAAAGGAAATGAATATAAAAGCATGCTGAAAATGAGGCTAGAGAGTGGTAAAAGACCAAATTAGTAGCTATCATAAGAGATGTAAGTGTAATAGACAGCAGAGTTGGAATCCCAAGATAGCTAAGTGTTATGCATACTCTATTATTTAGTTTTCACAGTAATGCTACAAGATTGTTTTTGTTGTCCCATTTTGCAGGTAAGGAAAACAAGCTTGAGGTTAAATCCAAGGTACATAGCTGGCAAACAGTAGAGGTAGGATTTTGTCTCAGCAGTCTTGAGTCCTGAATCCATGCTCTGGAACGGTTCTGCTTCATTGCTCTTCTCTCTGTTGGACGTGGCAACAGACAGCTGGGGCAAGTTTTGCTTTAGAAGGTTTTATGTCAGAAAGGTGCCAGCACGAGGAGGAGATGGAAGATCCACAAAATAAGGCAGGATATGAGACAAATCTGTTCATGCCGGTAAATGCTGAGGCTATTGAAATGCTGAGAAGTTGTCAATCTGGAGGTTTCCAGCATGCTGGAGACTGGCTTCAAGAGGAACCCACCTTCAGCATTATACTTCATTCATGGGAACACACCCTACTAGAGAAGTTTGGAGTCATGAGGAATGGAGACTGTCCCCAGCTTTCTCTTGTGAAAGTACAGGTTAAAGGCTGTGCTTGAAGAAAATGAGAGCATGCATATAACCGTAGTAGGTGAAGTAGAGGATAATACCTCATAACTAGAATGTCTAAAAGTAAAAGGTAATCAACCCTGGATGTTAGTGAGGATACAGAACAACTGGAAATCTCCTCCTCTGTTAGCGCAGGTATAAAGTGGTACAACTAGGTGGCTGTTTTTCTTAAAATTAAAAATCAGCTTTAATGCTTGATAATTATAATCCTCAGTGTTTAATCAAAAGAAACAAAAATGTGCAAGATTATTCACAGAGGCTAAATTCATAACAGCCAACATTTGGGTACAGGTTGAGTATTCTTTATGCAAAATGCTTGGGACTAGAAATGTTTCTGATCTTGGAATTTTTGAAATACTTGTATACCTGAGTACATTATGAGGTATCATGGGGATGGGAACATTAAATTCACTTATGTTATATAAATACCTTACACACATAGCCTGAAGGTAATTTTATACAATATTTTTTTAGAGCACCTGTGTTTGGATTGTCGCTATTTTAAAGATTTATTTACATAGAAGGGAAGGGGGGAAAGAGAGAGAAGAAGAGGGAGAGAAATCAATCTTCCAACTGCTAGTGATTGTCACAACAAACTGTCACAACAGCCAGGGCTGGACTAGGCTGAAGCCAGGAGACAGGAATTCCATCAGGGTCATCCTTTATAATTCAAACATCAGGCATAAAATGTATAGATCAATAAATTGTATAACAATACTTTGGGATACTATATGGCAAAATCCAGCAGTGATCATATAAAACAATGACTCTCTGAGGCATATTAATAAGCAAAATAGTATATACTTTCTCAAACAGGCTAAATTAATTAATGATGACAGAAGTCAGACCAGTGGTGGCCTTGGGGATGATAGTAAGTTAACTGGAGGGAGGCATAAAGAATATTCTAGAGAAAGAGAGAGAGAAATGCTTTATTTTGATTAGAGTGTAGGTTATACATATTTCAGATCTATTCCTTTTACTTAATGTAAATTATACGTAATTTTTTAAGGGAAAAAAAGAGAACTGCATCAGTAGACTCACTCATGATAACAAGTTTCAGTACAGCTGGGTAAATCCGCTGTTGTAGTTTCTGATTCAGCTGGAGTTGTTGAGCAGTACTATTACATGAAGAAGTTCCATGTCCTCATTTTCTCTCCACAAAATCATTTCTCAAGTTCATGCTGCTGTCATTTCCCCCCAGGAATCACTACTGAAACTATAGATGACACTTTTGATTTCCCTTCAAGTACAAAGTCTTATCACATATATTCTTGTAGACAGAATATTGAATCTAAATTACAGTTGTACCTCCTATACTAAAGAATCCTCTTTCTATCTGGCACAGTTGCTAATTCCCCCACCATCTGAGAGGTTCACAATAGAATTTTCTTGGTAGGAACTAATAGATAGAAATTATGCACTAACATAAAAAACACTCCAATCTAGGGTAAATTGATTTTTCTTCAATATGTAAGTAATTGAACACAGAAGTTAAGTCATTATGAGAGGAACTAAACTGAAAATTTTCATATGATGTATTAAAGAAATAGCTATTGTTTGAGGGGTTAGGAAATGTACAATGAAGAAAATTGAAAAAATGAAGAAAAAAGTTAGGTAGATTAAATTTTAAATGTTTACCTTTGGCTTAAAGAATTGCCTTACACATGTAATCTCATTTAATTCTCATGACAGTCCTGTGATGTAGACATTATCATAGCACAATTGACAGATGAGAAAACTGAAGTTCACAAAAACTAATATGCCCAAAGTTCAGAACTAATAAAAGGCAGAAGCAGAATCTCTCCCCAGGTCTACATAACTCCATAAACTACAGCTTTGCTACCTTACAGTAACAGATGTTTACCAAAGTGCCTACTGCTCTAAGTACTAATGATTTGAGTGTGGAGAATGACCTCCATTCCCTGCACTGCTGGAGTTTATACTCTGTTGGGGAATGGGGTGGTTTTAAATGATGTCCACACAGTCTGATGATCTTCTTTTTGATAAGCTGAGCTTAATTTCCCTCCCTCTAGGTGTAGACTGGATGTAGTGACTTGGTTTTTTTTTTTATTTTTTAATTTTTGACAGGCAGAGTGGACAGTGAGAGAGAGAGACAGAGAGAAAGGTCTTCCATTTTGCCGTTGGTTCACCCTCCAATGGCCGCTGCGGCCGGCGCACCTCGCTGATCCGAAGCCGGGAGCCAGGTGTTTCTCCTGGTCTCCCATGGGGTGCAGGGCCCAAGGACTTGGGCCATCCTCCACTGCACTCTCAGGCCATAGCAGAGAGCTGGCCTGGAAGAGGGGCAACTGGGACAGAATCTGGCGCCCCAACTTGGACTAGAACCCGGTGTGCCAGTGCTGCAAGGCGGAGGATTAGCCTAGTGAGCCACGGCACTGGCCGTGACTTGTTAACATATAGAATAAGTCGAAGTGGTATGTCAGTTCTGGGTCAAGAGCATAACACAATTAGATGTCCCCTACCCTCTCTTTGCTCTCTTTGATCATTTGCTCTGGGGGGTTGAGGTGAGGGGAGAACAGCTGCCATTTTAGGAGGACACTCAAGCAGCCCTAAGGGGAGGCCCAGGAGGCTAGGAGCTGAGATACCCTGACAATGGCTCTGTGATGAGTTTGAAAGCAGATGCCCCACCCCCAGTGTTATCTTCAGGATCAATTCCCTAACTACGATCTCCTCAGATTCCTTGAGCCAGAGACATCCAGCAAGTGGCTCCCTAATTCTTGATCTGTGAAAACTGTAAAAAAAGAAATCTATGTTTTAAGCCAACAAATTTTGCAATAATTTGCTACTAGAAATCAAACCAACAAAAATACATACATTATAAGCCAATGCTCTCAGAGGCATCAGAGAGAAAACAAAGGATTCAAAGGAAGGCAGAGGTGCTGGTATTGTATCAGGTATGGGAAACAAGAAGGCATCTCTGACGGTTTAACATTTCATTTCCAATGGATGAGAATAAAGAAGGATTCATTGGATTTCACAGCACAGAGGCAGCTGGTTCCCTTGACAAATCAATTATAGTAGAATGATGGAAACCAAGGCCTAATTAGAGTAATATAAGAAAAATGGATATTAAAAACATTTTTAAAGATTTATTGATTTACTTGAAAGGTAGAGTGTGGGGAGAGGAGGGTGGGGAGAGAAAGATCTTCCATTCACTAGTTTACTCCCCAAATAGCCACAGTAGCTAGGAACAGACCAAGCTGAAGCCAGGAGCCAGGAGCTCCATCTAGGTTTCCCATGTGGGTGGAATCAGCCCAAACATGTGTGCTATCATCTACTGCCTTCATAGGTGCATGAGTGGGGAGCTGGATTAGAAGTAGAGCAGCCAGGACTTGAAGTGACACTCTGATATAAGATGCCACTATTGCAAGTGGTGGCTTAACCCACTGTCCTGCAATGCTATCCTCCTCCATATATGTTGTTAAATCTTAGTTGGAAAGAAGAGAAGTAGTACTAGTGTATATATGTATATATGAGTATGGGGGAAATCCATGAGAAAGGAGACAATGGCCAAAGAGAGGGTGTGCAATCAGCAACACAAATCAGCTCACTAGACAAGAATGATATTTCTTGCACTATGGTTATAAGAGATCAGGGAGGCTGAGCACAAGGGTAGGTTTATGTGAACTTCTGCAGAAAGGAGAATAAGGAAACTCCTGGTTGATATTTTTGTTAATAGGGGAAAATTCCCTTCATAAATGCATTTTAATGTTAAATTATATGAAAACATATTAACCAAAAAGAACCCCCTAATTGTGTTAATTTTTAATTTATTGATTTGTGGTTTTGAGTCTTTCTTATCTTCCATACTCATGTGTTGTAACTTTCCATGACTATGAGCAAGTTCTCCAATGTTATCTTCTAATATTCTTATATTTTCTTATACTGTCTTATTTAGCTCTTGATCTTCATTTTAAGTTTCTATTCAGAGGAAGAGATAATCTTTCTACAGTGAGCTGCCATCCCTTCATCTTCTCCACATTAATTGAAAATGCTACTTGGGGGCCAGTGCTATGGCATAGCAGGTAAAGCCACTGCCTGCAGTGTGGCATCCCATTTGGGCACCCGTTCAAGATCCGGATGCTCCAATTCTGATCCAGCTCTCTGTTATGGTCTGGGAAAGCAACAGAAGATGGCCCAAGTCCTTGGGTCCTTGCACCCACATGGGAAGACCTGGAGGAAGCTTCTGGCTCCTGGCTTCAAACTGGCATAGCTCTAGCCATTGCGGCCAATTGGGTAGTGAACCAGTGAATGGAGGACCTCTCCTTCTCTGCTTCTCCTTCTTTCTGTGTAACTCTGACTTTCAAGCAAATAAATAAATCTTAAAAAAAAATGCTAATTATACGAAGTTAAATCTAATTAATTTAATTCATGTTTCTGGACTGTCCATTCTTTCCAATAATACATTAGTCTATTCCAGTGTCTAGATAATACTCTTTCACTATTGTGAAACAGAAAATATATTCAGAATAGGGCATTCAACATGAATGTGTAATCTAATGAATGTCTAACATGAACTCTCAGGTCACCATCATTTAAACTGAAATAGAACATTATGAGTCCCATAAACCATTGAATGCCCTTTCCCATTTATAACCTCTTTCCCTTTCCTACATGAAATTGCCTTCTTGGATGTTGGGAATTTTATTTTCTTTCTTTTTTAAAAAATATATATGTATATTAACAATATAGTTAAATGTAAATAGGTTGAGCATCACTAATCTGAAAATTCAAAATGCAAAATGATCAAAACTTCAAAACCTTTTGAACATCAGCACAATGGCACAACTGGAAAATCCCACACCAGACCTCCTGGTTAAAATCAAAACACAGGCATACTAAAATCATCATAGAAAATTATCTTTTACTAATAGTATTAAGAACTTAATAAGTAAAATTATTAGCTCCTTAAAGTCATTTCTTTATTATGGGTAAAAAACTAAATAACATTGTTAGATTACCTACTAAACATTTCTTGTTTTCAATTAACAGCAAAGGGCAAGTGTATGAATGAGGCTTAACCAAAATAATTATTACAAGCTCTTTGCTAATAGCTATATTCATATAAACATTAATTCTGAAAAAGTGAGCATGTATAATAAGAATCTACACTCAGTATCCATTCCCATGTGTATATTCTGTGGTAAATTTCTTCTTTCAACATAGTAAAAAAGACTTCAACTCTTGATAGCAACATTTCAAGAGAATCTCTTATGGAGCTATTGATATCACCAGGCACACAATTTCTGTATGTTTCAGACACTAGGCATTGAAATATCAAAAATGACTTCTCTAGATTTATGGAAATACGTAGCTCTTCATGTGCTGTTAGCGCAGGGCACAGGCAGATGAAAAAAGTACACATTAAATAACCCTTCTAGAATTCCTTTCGTCTCTGCTTTATTTTCCCAAAGCCAAGAAATCATATAATACAGTTTAAAATTTTAGGCCAATATTTATAAAAGACAAATAGTTCACCTATACTTCTTGAGGTTTTATATAAAAAGCAAAATGTATGTACTCTTCTATTAATTCCATTTCTAATCTGAATTTAAAATAATATCCTCTCAGTCAAAAGTAAAATACTATTCAGCTCCACAGTATACTGAGGTGTATATGCCATATACATTATCAGTCACATAAAACTGGACATACACCATGAATATATCTACCTTTGTTTAGAAATATATATATACGTACACATATGTGAACCTGGACTAGTCATCCATATTTTAAATGTTAGAGAGCTTCCCTTTTTTAGGTATAAAAAGATAGATGACTATATGTCTTAGTTCTTCTCTTGCCATACCATCGTCATATCCCTTAGAGATACTAAACCATATAGACATTGAATAGTAACTTCTGCTGAACAAGACCTTTAACATGCTATAACGACTAGCATGGACATACATGAAAGTATGATGCATTTCCAAGTCCACATAGCTATTTTTCCCCAAAAGTATGAATAGATATACCAGGTTCTTCCATTTCTGTCCCTACCACTACATGATGATGTGAACTTCCATTTCAACAATCCAAAGCAAAGGTTGAAGGAACTCTAAGAACTTCCCAGTTTCGGAAAACTGGATTTCCACGTGCAGAAGCATGAAGCAAGACCCCTACCTTACACCTTACACAAAAATCCACTCAACATGGATTAAAGACCTAAATCTATGACCTGACACCATCAAGTTATTAGAGAACATTGGAGAAACCCTTCAAGATATTGGCACAGGCAAAGAGTTTCTGGAAAAGACCCGGGAGGCACAGGCAGTCAAAGCCAAAATCAACTATTGGGATTGCATCAAATTGAGAAGTTTCTGTACTGCAAAAGAAACAATCAGGAGAGTGAAGAGACAACCGACAGAATGGGAAAAAATATTTGCAAGCTATGCAACAGATAAAGGGTTAATAACCAGAATCTACAAAGAGATCAAGAAACTCCACAAAAACAAAACAAACAACCCACTTAAGAGATGGGCCAAGGACCTCAATAGACATTTTTCAAAAGAGGAAATCCAAATGGCCAACAGGCACATGAAAAAATGTTCAAGGTCACTAGCAATCAGGGAAATGCAATACAGAAATCTACCAACAATAGATGCTGGTGAGGATGTGGGGAAAAAGGGACACTAACCCACTGTTGGTGGGAATGCAAACTGATCAAGCCACTATGGAAGTCAGTCTGGAGATTCCTCAGAAACCTGAAGATAACCCTACCGTTCGACCCAGCCATCCCACTCCTTGGAATTTACCCAAAGGAATTTAAATTGGCAAACAAAAAAGTGGTCTGCACCCTAATGTTTATTGCAGCTCAATTCACAATAGCTAAGACCTGGAACCAACCTAAATGCCCATCAACGGTAGACTGGATAAAGAAATTATGGGATATGTACTCTTTAGAATACTATACTGCAGTAAAAAACAATGAAATCTGGTCATTTGCAACAAAATGGAGGAATCTGGAACACATCATGCTGAGTGAAATAAGCCAGTCCCAAAGGGACAAATACCATATGTTCTCCCTGATCAGTGACAACTGACTGAACACCAAAAAGGAAACCTCCTGAAGTGAAATGGACACTATGAGAAATGGTGACTTGATCAGCATAGCCCTGACTGGTAATGAACAACTTAATACGTTATCCCTCTTAGTATTTTTTTGTCTGTTCTACTTAATATGACTGGTTTAATTCTGTAATTAATATACAGTTATTCTTAAGTGTTGAAAATTAACTGAAATGTGATCCCTGTTAAACATAAGAGTGGGAATAAGAGCGGGAAGAGATGTATAATTTGGGACATGCTCAAGCTGACTTGCCCCAAATGGTAGAGTTAGAAACATACCAGGGGAGCCGGCGCCGTGGCTCAATAGGCTAATCCTCCACCTTGCGGCGCCGGCACACCGGGTTCTAGTCCCGGTCGGGGCGCCGGATTCTGTCCCGGTTGCCCCTCTTCCAGGCCAGCTCTCTGCTGTGGCCAGGGAGTGCAGTGGAGGATGGCCCAGGTGCTTGGGCCCTGCACCCCATGGGAGACCAGGAAAAGCACCTGGATCCTGGCTCCTGCCATCGGATCAGCGCGGTGCGCCGGCTGCAGCGGCGGCCATTGGAGGGTGAACCAACGGCAAAGGAAGACCTTTCTCTCTGTCTCTCTCTCTCACTGTCCACTCTGCCTGTCAAAAAAAAAAAAAAAAAAAAAAAAAAAAAAAAAAAAAAAAAGAAACATACCAGGGGATTCCAATTCAATCCCATCAAGGTGGCATGTACCAATGCCATCTCACTAGTCCAAGTGATCAATTTCAGTTCACAGTTGATCATAATGAAAGGACTAAGAGTCAAAGGGATCACATAAACAAGTCTAGTGCCTGCTAATACTAGCCGATAGAATAAATAAAGGGGAGAGTGATCCAACATGGGAAGTGAGATACACAGCAGACTCATAGAATGGCGGATGTCCTAAACAGCACTCTGGCCTCAGAATCAGCCCTAAAGACATTTGGATCTGGCTGAAAAGCCCATGAGAGTATTTCAGGCATGGAAAGCCAAGACACTCTGGCAAAAAACAAACAAACAAACAACAAAAAACAACAACCTAAATGAAAGATCTCTGTGAGTGAGATCCCAGTGGAAAGAACAGGTCTTCAAAGAAGGAGGTACCTTTCTCTGAAGGGAGGAGAGAACTTCCACTTTGACTATGACCTTGTCTAAATATGATCAGAGTCGGTGAACTCAAAAGGCTTCCATAGCCTTGGAAACTCATGACTGGAGCATAGGGAGATTACTGATGCCATAAACAGGAGTGTCAATTTGTAAAGTCAACAACAGGAGTCACTGTGCACTTACTCCTCATGTAGGATCTCTGTCCTTAATGTGCTGTACATTGAGATTTAATGCTATAACAAGTACTCAAATAGTATTTTTCACTTTGTGTTTCTATGTGGGTGCAAACTGTTGAAATCTTTACTTAATGTATGCTAAACTGATCTTCTGTATATATAGAAAATTGAAAATGAATCGATATGAATGGAAGGGGAGAGAGAGCGGAAAGGGGAGGGTTGCGGGTGGTAGGGAAGTCATTGCGGCAGAGGGGGGGAAGCCAATGTAATCCATAAGCTGTACTTTGGAAATCTATATTCATTAAATAAAAGTTAAAAAAAAAAGAACTTCCCAGTTTCAACATCTTTGATTCTATTATTGCCTAAAGAACTCTCAAGAGAATTATCTTCTCACTCAGGAAAGGTATCTCTTTGTTCATTTCTTCTAGGATATGTTTTGAAACACTGTTAAAATTAATTTTTAGTCATACTTATTTTTTGTTGTTTTTTTAAGATTCATTTATTTAGTTGAAAGGCAGAATTAGAGAGAGAGAGAGAGAGAGAAAGAGAGAGAGAAACAGAGAGACAGAGAGAGATTAATCTTGCATCTGCTGGTTCAATCCCAGGGCTGGGCCAGGCTGAAGCCAGGAGCCAGGACCTTCATCCAGGTCTTTTATGTGAGTGCAGGGGCCCAGGTACTTGGGCCATCCTCCACTGCTTTCCTAGGCACATTAGTAAGGAGCTGGATCAGAAGTGGAGCAGCCAGGACTTGAACCCATATGCAATGCATCACTGCAGGCAGTGGCTTAATCTGTTATACCACTGGGCCAATACCAGTGAGACTTATTTTTAAGTCAAGTCCCAATTCATTAACTCTAGGATTCAATTTATAATTTATAATACAATGCTATAACTCTCTGTAGGTATGAAAGAGGAATTTAGAAACTGTAGTATCTCATTTAACATCCTGAAATCAAATACAGTTTCCTTTCTTTATCTAATAGATTAAATCATGCTAAGAATCTTTTATCAAAATTCCTTTAACTATCCCTATTTTTAAAATTCTTGTCATTCAATGCATGAATGCAGTTATTTATAATGTAGGGCCTTGGCAAGAAATGGAATATATCAATCAAGTACAATTCTACAATGAGACTATAATTTGCATCACACAAAAGAGTAAAAAACAAAATTAAATAGCAAATGCCAGTGTCCTCTAATCTATAATGACATAACCAATGACAGGAATCTCTGAGGGAAATATAGAGAATATAAACTTTTTACCAGCTAAGCTTTAATTAAAAGGACATTCATGATGTTCTGGTTGTACGTCTGTAATATGATGAAGAAGCTTCTTTAAATTTTTTGCTCTGGGACTGCCATTACTGAGATACAAGATTGGAGATGTGAGAGTGGCTTCAAAGGTAAAAAGTGAGTAGAAAAATAAATTCAATTTTGAAGATATGGGTAATAAAGCATGAAGATGGAGATACAAACATCTATTGGAAATACAGCTTCGATGCTAAGGGAAGAAGCTGGATTTGCAGACACAGATTTGATGATAAACATTCTAGAAATTGTACTAAGAGTCACAGGGATAGATATGATTATACAAGGAGAGTAACCTACGGAGAAAGGAGGAGAAAAATCTCAACAAAAGTGGATAAAACGGAGGAATGGTGAGGGCAGACAGTCAAGAAGGGAGTAGTGCTGAATGTTGAGAAGTCAACCTAAAAGTAGGTTGTTTTCACTTTGGTCAGAACTTTGTCATGGGTGGGGTTGCAAGTAGAGAGGTATGAGAGGAAGGAGAATAATAATACCTTACCCCAGCAGAGCAAGGGCTTGGGTGATTACACGTATGCTTCATGATGTTTGCAGGGAAAGGTGAAGAGCACAGATAAGGAGAAAGATAACTGGTGGCAACTTGGTAGTATTTTTATGTTCAGGACAAGCATCCAACAAAGAAATACTCTGAATATACAGGTAAAAAGTAGGGTTTGTGTGCAGAAGAAAAGTAATGGATCAAGAGAGAGAGTAAGGAATCCAAGACCCACAGTTTGCAGTAGGACTGATGTTACTTATCTATGAGTATGAACATCATGGCAAGAGCAGGGGAGCAGAGAAGTCAGTCCCAGATGTTCTACATTCTCTGGGAGGTAGAAAGCAGGGTCCTATGCCAAAAGCAAGAGGAATAATGAGAAGATCTGTAGCCACACCATTGCTTGGGATTTCACAATCTTCCTTACCTAAGCTCTGACTCTTTACAGGCAGATAAAGAAATAGATGAAGTACATGTCAAATTGAACCAAATGCAATTTAGAGATAAGTAAGAGTTTAATATAGTACTCTTCTTTCCAATAATTACAGTAAGTCTTCATATTCTACTAGATTTACTTAAATTTTCATTGTATCTTACAGCTTTAAAAACACCTATGAGGGTACTTCAACAAAAAGTTAATGAAAATGGACTTAGAAGATTATTTTGATGCAAATTTTTTTTGAAAACCATGCACAGGTTTTTCATAGTACACAATTTCCATGACTTTTTGAATACTCTTCAAATATCAAGTGAAAGCCTAATCAACCATCATAGTTCCTAGCTGCTTTCCCATTATGATCATCATGAGAGTTCCTGACATCAATAATTTGTTTTAGAAAAGGATGTAAAAAACTATTTCATAATTATTAAACAGATTCAAGCTACTTTCTCCACAAATTGATGACTGCATCATTAAATTACGTCTAAATTACCATTGTGCTCATATGTGAGTATACTTGCACATGGCATGTATGACAACAAAATGCAAATAAAGAGTTTGGTGACATGTAAAGTTGAGCAAAGAATTTTAATGTTACACTTTCAAAATGGTTATGATAAAATGTGCTAGCTCAATTGAAGGAATCACAGCATCTGTTTTGTCAACTTTTCAAGTTTATCAAATATTTTTCTAGTATCTTCATTTCCCTCTGAGTGTATCTCCTTGGAATATGATCAAGCCTCCAAGTAAAGAGAAAAGTATTTGCTCCAGTTACAGAAATATTCAAAAGTTTCATTTTCAAGAGAAATGCTCAAAGATGAAATAAGATCACTACCTTAAAAGAAAAAAAAATGTTCAAGGAGTACAAAGGGAAAGTGTTTCCATTGGTAAAACCTTTCTGCAGCAACACTGAAAATGGTAGCAGTCAACAAAACCTTTGTTAACTGACCATATGCTGTCACTTAGAAGAGTATATCTAATCTGTCAAAACAAACATCAAGATATTGTTGATAAAGCATAATGACTGTAGTTGATGGTGTCAGATTCTCAAAGGGCCACTCTGTAGAGCTCCAAGGTGAGAAGTGTAGTGTCCTGTTGCAGACTGACCCATCAGTCAAACGCCTATCAGACACCCAGCTGGTGAGAATCACTGGCCTAGGGGGCCTCACTCTTTTCCTGTATCTGTTCTGCATTCTTAGTATGAGGGCCTTTGCCTTGACACTTGCTATGTCATGGCTGAAATATTGCTGGCCTGTTTTCAGAAATCATGGCACTTTGTGAGCAAAATGAAGACCAGAGAAACCAAAAGGAAATAGGACTGGGGATTTGCTTATTGAGTCTGTCCCAAAAGCTACTTCAACAAGCTTACATTGCAATGCCTCGCTGGAAGGGAGACTAGGAGACGGAGTATTTGTGTTTTCTAACTTTAATGGGGGAAATACTGGCAGGAAGAAGTGATTTGTGAACTATTTTAGGGTACCCAGTCTACGGTGTCTTCTACACTGTGAGTCAAGAAGCATTCAACATGAACCTGTTGTAGATTCTTCATCTCCTTGCCATAATACACAAACATATCATGTGAATTATAACTCTAGCCTCACTGTATCCTATGACTTGCTTTCTTGGTCTAGTAGAGCCAAGTGATTTTCCCTTTGTGATAACTCTACTCATTCTTTTAAGAAAAATGTATTTCGAAGTGCAGTGTAACAGTAAAGTACACAAAGCAAACGTGTACATCTTGATTGATTTTAATAAGTTGAAAACACTCATGTAAGAAGAAACATAGTGTTAGAGCCATAGAAGCTTATTACATTTCTATCATATTTTTATTTAAATGCGTTCTATACAATCTATATGTGAATAAGAGCTTTGGAAACCTCTTTATGGATACTGAGTAGTAAAATCAAAAGACTTGGACTTTCAAATTATAAAATACGTCTCTTATTTTTAATTTGTATGATCTATAATATGTATGCTTTTTTAAAAGTATCACAAGGGGGCTGGCACTGTGGTATGGTAGGTAAAGCCACCACCTGCAGTGCCAGCATCCCATATGGGCACCAGTTCAAGTCCTGGCTGCTCCACTTCCGATCCAGCTCTCTGCTGTGGCCTGGAAAAGCAGTAGAAGATGGTCCAAGTCCTTGGGCCCCTGCAGCCACCTGGGAGACTTGGAAGAAGCTCCTGGTTCCTGGCTCCTGGCTCCTGACTTTGGATCAGCACAGCTCCAGCCGTTATGGTCAACCGGGGAGTGAACCAGTGGGTGGAAAACCCCTCTCTCTCTCCCTCTCCCTCTCTCCTTCTCTGACTCTCCTTCTCTCGCAGGTAACTCTGACTTTCAAATAAATAAATAAATCTTTAAAAAAATTAAAAAATAAAAGTATCACAGACTGTCCTGTTGAGATTCTGTCACATTGTCAGTGAGCTAGGTAAAGTTGGGCCCTAATAATCCCAGATGAACTCTGCACTGTTCTACAGAGTTTAAATAAGCAAATAGATACTCGTGAGAGGTATATTTATGCATTTTTGAATCACCAAGCAGCTGCTGAAGATGTTATGAAAAAAATTCTTTATAAAATTATATTTAAATCAGGAGACAAAGGTGCCAATTCAGTTTAGCTTTACTAACAATAACATACGTAAAGCACAGTAAATTCACATACACTCTCACCCTGAGAACAAATTGAATCATTCCATAGATATAAAAAAATGAGTAGATAAGAAAATTGCTTTCCTGGTTTCATAAAATCAGTTAGAGATCTGGCTATACATCCCTATTTCAGATTTTCCCTCTCTCACTCTACTCTAGCCCCAAAAGGACCCTTGCCATTTTTCAAAGCAGCAAGCACAATCCCACCACTTCTGGTTGTACCTTCTGCCTGGAATTCTAGGCCTCTGCATTTCCATATAGCTCCCTTCCTGTCACTTCCTTCACATCTCTGCTGAATTCTATCCTAACAGTTTCAGTCTTCCTTAAGCACTCCCTAAGCTTGCTTACATTTTTGAGAGGAGACTTAAAGTATGGGTGTGATCCCTTGGGTAAGTTACTTAAACTCTCTAAACCTCAATTTCTTCATTGATGAAGATGTGAAGGTGTGAGTACATTTGCAATAGTGTCTGGTGAATGTTTAACTGGTTGTCCAAAAGGGAAGGAAAGGAAGGGAAAAAGAGGGGAGAGGAAGGAAAGAGAAGGGAGGGGAGGGAAAAGGAAAGGATATTAAGTGCAGCTTTGAGAACAGAGAAAGACAATAATATACCATAATATGATACAATAGATACAATAGATGTACATAACCACAAGGGAAGAGATAACAGTAAAATAGTAAGGAAGTGGTGAGTTTTAAATGTATATTATTTTGGTTTTTCATAAAACCCATTTAATTGCATGTTTATGTAATTTAATGTTAATAGTGACTCAAAATTAGCTGGCTGGGGCTGGTGCTGTGGCATAGCAGGTGAGGCCGCCACCTGCAGTACCAACACCCCATATGTTGTTATGGGTGCTAGTTCGAGTCCCAGCTGCTCCTCTTCCCATCCAGCTCTCTGCTATGATCTGGGAAAGTGGTAGAAGATGGCCCAAGTCCTTGGGCTCCTGCACCCACGTGGGAGACCTAGAGGAAGCTCCTGGCTCCCGGCTTTGGATCCGTACAACTCTGGCTGTTGTGGCTAATTGGGGAGTGAACCAGCAAGTGGAAGACCCGCCCCCCCTTCTCCCTGCCTGCCTCTCCTCCTTTCTCTGTGTAACTCTGACTTTCAAATAAATAAATAAATCTTTAAAAAAATTCTCTGGCTGAAACCCGAGTGTGTCTGTGTGTGTGTACGTACCCATATAGTACTTAATAAACCAAAGCTAGTGCTTTTTATAGGGAAAAAATGACAATATTCTCTGTTTTTTTCTAAATAGATATTAATTCAAAGAACTATTGTGTTTTTGAATGTGTCCTTGTACAAGTGATGACTAACAGCAGGTTTAACCACAGGACTATAGCAACAATTTTGATTTAATATACAAAAACACTTAAGACATATTAAACTAAGAATTATCAAGTACTCTCAGCTAAGGAACCCCAGAAAATATGTCTCTAATAAGAAGGTAAGGACCTGCTAGTGATGACTATTGCGTAACAATGGATGCCTGGTCCCTTGATCAACACCTCACCCTGACAGATTTCCAAAAGGCTTGTCTGGACACATCCTCAAGTCATTACATAGCTAGATGGGTTTTACACTGAGGACAGGGTGAAGTCCTTCCACATCATCATCCAAATCCTAAACTGCTAACTCCTCTCAATTATGCTAAAATACCAGAAGGGAAATAAGTTCAAAAATAAGGAGAGATGCACTGGCATGTTGGCTTCAGTGTGAGGACAAGACGAGGGTAAAAGTTCACATATAAAAAGGTATTGTTTAGCAAATACAGAGCAGAGAGAAACCCAATTATCATCATGCAAAAAAATCAAAAGGCATCATATGACATGTCTTGTCCTTTCATATTCTCTGCTCATGTCCAAGCCACTGTCACGCTTTTACCTTTGTCTAACCTAATTGTGTGGGCACAATTTTATCCATGGTTCCATGGGTCACTGAAAGTTCTTCTTCCTATTCTTCCTGTCTTCCAAGATTAAGTTTAATTCTAGATTGCTCCCATCTCTGTGAAGCAGACAGGATAGCAGTGAAACTCAAGTGAAAAAACTTGCCTTGAGCCAAGCAGCCGGGAACTGTCATGCTAGTAAATTTCAAGTCTTGGAGCTTTCAACACCAATGAAACACAAATTGAATATACAGTGATAAACAGGTGAATAAAGGCTGGACCTACCCTCAGAGATCTCTCAGTCCACCTTCTAGGATGCATCTACTAGAATGTGAAAATCTCTCCTTCCATTGGAAGGCCTCAAGAACATACCTAGCTGTGCTGTTTGCCATTCTGGTTGAATGAATCAGTTGTTCATAGGAGTTTCTGCTGGCAGCCATGCTGTCAAGCTCTTGGTAACTCTAGTATATTTGAACAATTCTTTAAGATCTCTATATGGTGTGCTTTCTTCTTTAGGGAACACTACATATGACAGAGTTATGCCTAATTCACAACTCTACCCAAGCAGGTGTCATTTTGCTTCATCTCCCTGCCTAGGCTGCATTTCTTGGGGACAGATGGCTATCAAACTGCTCTTCTTTTCAGATGCATACCAGATGCCCTCACAATTCAAAGTAAAATAAGAGCCTCTTAAAGGTGTCAGCATTTATACTTCTAGTTTTAAAACTCATCAATTATTTTGATGGGAAAATTTCCTATTAAACTTTTTTTCTAAAACATAAATTTTGCCTTTTTTACTTTTTCTTTCTTTTTCTTTTAAAAAAGATTTATTTATTTGAAAGAGTTACATAGAGAGGGAAGGAGAGGCAGAGAGAGTGAGAGAGAGAGCGAGAGAGAGAGAGAGAGGGAGGTCTTCCATCCACTGGTTCACTCCCTAGTTGGCTGCAACAGTCGCAGCTGTGTCGATCTGAAGCCAAGAGCCAGGAGCTTCCTCTGGGTCTCCCACATTGCTGCAGGGGCCCAAAGACTTAGGCCATCTTCTACTGCTTTCCTAGGCCATAGCAGAGAGCTGCATCAGAAGTGGAGCAGCCAGGACTCGAACTGGCACCCATATAGGATGCCAGCACTGCAGGCGGTGGCTTAACCCGCTACACCACAGCACCGGCCCCCCATTTTTACTTTTCCTATCCTTAGAAGTTAGTATTAGAGGTGACTTCAAGGGCACTACAAGCTAGACTTACCATGGCTGATAAGGATTGACTACATTTAGTAAATAGTACTGGTGCCTCTCCCAAATGCCTTTTCCTATCCATATATGGTGGCCTTGAAGAGAGGAAAAACTAGGAATTCTTGGAAGAAGCAAACTTCTCCTCAATTTATGTGAAAGCTCCACAAGAGACTGAAATTGAGCATCTCTTCCCTCATAACCTCCAAAGATTGGTTCAAAGTCCTTCCTGCATACCATATGGGCTAGCATCAGCCAAAAAAAGCCCCAGGAATGATGCCAATAAGACTTAAATGGTTCATTTCTCCATAACCCTAACCACATGGTGTGTAGAGATACTGATGAAAATCAGGAAAGGAAGAGACTTTCCACACTCAAGATGCAAGAAAATGAAGAAGCATCCAGTTGAAAAGTTGAGGAGGGAACTGGCAAAGAACTTAGTTTTCGGAGCCTCATTCCCTAGCATCTTTAAACCTGAATTCCCAAGCAGCTTTCTTAAGGCAGTCAAAAGTGTCTGCCTCGGGGCCAGCATTGTGGTGTAGTGGGTAAAGCAGTGCTGGCATCCCATATAGGTGCCAGTTTGACTCCGAACAGCTCCACTTCTGATCCAGCTCTCTGCTATGGCCTGGGAAAGCAGCAGAAGATGGCCCAAGTCCTTGGGCCTCTGTACCTGCGTGGGAGACCCGGAGGAAGTTCCTGTCTCCTGGTTTTAGATGGGCCAAGCTCCAGCCATTGTGGCCATTTGGGGAGTGAACAAGCATATGGAAGACCTCTCTCTCTCTCCACCTCTGCTCCTCTACATTTCAAATAAATAAATCTGTTTTTTTTTTTTAAGTGTCTGTCTCATGCTGAGGCAAAGCAAAATTTACCCACAGGACTTCCTGCACTGGTTCTGCTACTGTGTTTGAGGTTTCCACAATCAAATTCTTTAGCTGAAGGCTTTGAGAGTTAATGTTATGATTCAAACCTTCCTGTGTCAGAAGCCATCCTATGCCATTATTAATCTATAGTACCTTATATAAGCAAATTAATTGAATTTGTTTGCCTGACAGAAAGCAAACACTGCAAAAGGGGTCCAAGACAAGTAAACTTTCATTTTGTGGTAAAAGCAGAAAGAGGAAGATAGAAGAGAGAAAAAATATTTCAGGGCCCAGGGGAGTGACAGGTCAGAAAGTTTGGGTGGGAGAATTACACAAAGAAAGAAAGGTCTCTAAAATAAGGCAGTTTGAAGTTTGATCTCGGATTAAAAATGAGGAAAGAGGAGAGAATACTTCTGTATATAAACTTTCAATGGACAAAATTCATACTGTGCCCCTCACTTGCATTGCTCCGTATTTCTCTGATAACAAGGTAAACTTGATTCCCTTTAACCAAGAGCAATGGGATCTGGTCCTCAGAGTCCCTGGCCTATGTGCAGTACTTGGAATGGGTGGCTGCATTTCATGGCTTTCAAGACCTTCCTTTTCCTGTTTTTGTCCTCATTACCTCATTTTGCCCTCATAGAGGTCCATTTTTAGTGCTTGTTTCATATACAAGATAGGAGAACTCAATAGTCAGCATCATTCACTTGGCTTCCTGTTTTGAAGGTATGGTGTGTTCATTCACTGTTTTTCAAAACAACACACTTGTAGATGACTTCAAAAGTCTTAACTTTGAGACTGTATATCCCCCAGGGAGCCCTGGCTGCTTATTCCAAATTCTCTGCTTCCTGTGCAGGCCCACTAGGTGCCTTCAGGCATTTCACAGACCACAGGTCTGTCTGTCTTCAGTTGAACCCCTTGTTTCTCCTCACAAACCTGTTCCACCTTCTTTTAGATTTCTAATTCTGTGAAATGTCCAGCATGCACTCAGCAACCTCGAGCAGAACCTTGGGAATCATCTTGGATTCCTACCTTTCTAATACATGTCAACAAGGCAGGTGCGTACCCCAACCATACCTGTCTTCATCACTTCACACCCCTGGGGCTTCCAAATGTCAGTCTCCACATCTCTCAGAGATCTTTACTCTGATCACTGAGTCCCCTTTTCCCAGCTACGCAGTAGGTTCAGTCTTGAACCAACTCTCACTGAGAGTAGTAAGTCATTCAGAAGGTAGATTGAAAAGATTCTAATTACTCGTGAACACTGGTGTCTAAGCCAAATTCTTTTAATCACTTTGTAAAACTTCTTTATAACTAAAGCATATGGGCTGGTAATAAAGAAAAACTCCTTTAAAAAGGCATTAGCAGGTGAACCATGTGCATTGTAAAGTCATTTGTCCTGGGGAGGTGTCTTTAATGATTGGGACATATCTCCATAACTTCACTCAAGCTTCTAGCTCCATCTGCAATGGACCCTCCTCATATCTTTGAGGATTTTACCCAAGTAAAAGCTTGTTTGTGAAATGTTTCTGCCTGAACCCCCTTTTGGGTTAGGATAGATTATTTCTCTTGACTATGGTATCAACAGAACCCCTATATTATCATCATTCTTATTTGCTAACTGGCTTTCTCCCATAGCAGACCATAAACATCTTGATGGGTAGGACTAGGATCCAGGACTCTTCTCTGTACCCACTGTACACAGTTTTACACTATTCTCATTTATTTGGTTGATAATTAAATACATGAGTTAATACTCTAAGAAGACAATATGAGTATTTGATATATTTACATTAGCTGGGGAAATAAAGATATGTTGAGTGTGCAAAAGGTCCATTTCAAGTAATCATGTTTCATTAAAGGAAAACTGAATCACTGAATGTAAGAAACCCTACCTTGGGGGATGCGTTGGGGATAAGTTTGTAAATCCTGGAGAATAAAATTCATGGCAATGCCCTGAACTAAAACATATTTGGTATCAAAAAGTCACAATAGTTCTACAACATAGGCTTGAATTAAGTACTTTTCAAAGGTGCTGTTTGTATGAATTATATTTCCCTACCCATGAATAGTATAAAACTTATTTTCACCTGAGAATATATACAAGAATTGGCAGGGACCTTTGAAATGTAATGATACCTTATGGCACACACATCTGTGAACATACCTCCAATTTAATTTTCAAGAAAACTAAGTGGAGGCAATCCTTTTGAGAATACCTAATAACAGACCCCAAGGAAACATGCTCAAGGAAAATTATTTGAATAGAAAGCTAGAGAATGTATTACTATTTCAGAGATGATTGACACTCCATTTATATTTTACTACATGTTATAGTAATCCCCAGCAACAGAAACCAAGACAGAGTGAGAAATTCATAGGTTACAAGAGATGTAATTAACCTTAGATCAAGTTGAAGTTGGCACCAGAGATCCTTCTAGGAATCAAGCAGGGGATGACTCAATCAGTCAAGCTGCTGGCAGAAATCCAACAGGCAGGTAACTTAAATGTTGTTCCCTTACAGCCAAGGGACAAAGTCAGGCTTGCCCGACAACTTCAATTGAGTACCTCAAAAACCTAGGGCAAAAGTGCTTTTTAACTGTGGTAGCTCTCCATGAATTTTTCAGCACAATGAGGATGCCAATTTGTCCTACACAGACAGAAGAGTTTATGAATCAGTTCAACACATTGGTTATGTCCTCTTTCAGTTCTTTCATTAGCGCTAACTTCATTTATTTGCTCAATAATTATTTAAAAATTCAATCTGTAGGTGACACTGACCCAATTTCCTGAGGATATGAATTCTGTTCTATACCTGATGAATTCCATTGTTTGGCAGTAAAAATATTAAAATAACACAGAAATTCTTTTATAATGTAAACTTTTGTAGGCTGGCATTGTGATTCAGTGAACCAAGCTAGCCACCTGCATCAGTGAGAGCATCCTATATTGGAGCACTGGTTCCAGTCTCATTTGCTCTGCTTCTGATCCAGCTCTCTGCTAATGTGCCTAGGAAGGCAGCGAACGGTGGTGCAAGTACTTGGCCCTTGCCACTTAGAAGGGAGATTTTCAAAAGAGAGAAAGAAGAAAGACATAAAGGGAGTGGACATAAACCTGAATTTCTCTACATAAGTAATTAAGGCTGATATGACAGGGCTAACGAGTAAAGAGGAAAATGTTGCATGTAAGGCAAAATAAGCAGATGAGTTAGGGTAGCATGTTTGACCAGAAAACAGGTCATATGTGACCATGCTGTTGAAGGTGGTTGTAGCTTTGTTCACAACAGGATCCAAGGTGAGATCTTGGGAGAGTGTGGTTAAGGTCTAGCGTACAAAAATGTTACAGAAAGTGAGAACATAAAGGAACGAAAGGGATGGGAAAGCACATTGTGTTTCTCTTATTTTGGAAAGTTGATCACAGAGCTATTTGTGGAGACTCTGCATTTCATCTTTGTTTATGGAAATGTTTCCCAAATCTTATATTTGTCTTTGTTCCTCCATGTATCACACTTTAATAAAAGAATAACGGTTCCATGATATGAAATTCCCTGGATGAATTTCCCCCCACCCCCAACACTCAGTCCTTACCACTCAGTTTCCTACCACACATTTTGATACTTTCTTCCCATGAGGCTAGGACATTTTTCCAACCCATAGATCCCACTCAGCATGTTCTGCCTACACATGAGCTTCCTCCACTCAAAGAGTTTTTTTTTTTTTCTGGATCCAATAAGTGACTTCCATAAACATCCTCAGGTGTGCATTACAAATATTAGCTCATTAACAAGAACCTGGACTCTCCCCTGGGTACTCATTTTCCAAGATGAGCATGCCATTAGGCAATGTTTAGGAGCTCAGTCTCTAGGCAAAGAAAAGCAAGACTGAGTGCCATGCTTCCTACTGAGAGCAGCTGCATATTTATAAACTGTCTAGGATATAAGTATGACAAACATTTTTACAATTGAATCTACACCAAAGGTATTTATGCAATTAATGATTTTACCATTAAATTGAAAAGTCTTCACCTTGCTTGGTAAATCGCTCTGAAATGCTCATTTTTTCATACAAATATTTTAATGCCTTCAAAAACAAGTAACGTAATGTTAAAATTGATCATGTTTGACATTGAAAATTTGGAAATAAGAAGGCACAATAAAATCCAACCATAACCTCACCACCATCACAGATAAAAGCTGGTAATATTTATCTTCCTTTTAAGATCCCTAGTTATGAGGGTAGAAAGGATATAAACCTTGATACATAATAGTATTTGGTACATAGTAGATAATGAGTAGAATTTCTATGAATGGATGAATACAGTACACCTCAAAAAGTCTTTGTTTTCAACTAGGATGTTATAAAAGGAATATTTGCAAATTTTAAAAATTAAAGAATGCAAAAATGCAATAGTTGAAAAAGGAGTAAAATAAAAGAAATTCTTCTCATTCCATATTGCCATTCCCTGGAAGAAGTCCCAGTAGAAATCCTGAAAACTCACAGAAAGAGGAAGAAAATCCCACAACAAGTGGTTTTATTCTATATGATATTTAGCAATTTGCATTTTCCACTTACTATTTCTTAAATATCTTTCTAAATCAGCATGCATCAATTTACTTCTTTATTTACAATGGATTGGCCTTAAATTCAGTCATTAAATTGATGTACCTGTACTCTGTAACCAAGTTTTACGCTGTTAAAAGCAAAGCTCAGGGCAAATATTTGGCCTAGCAGTGGCGATGTCCATATCTCATAGCAGAGTGCCTGGGTTTGAGTCCTGGCTCTACTCACGATTCCAGCTTCCTGTTAACATGTACCCTAGCAGGCAGCAGGTGATGGTTCAAGTAGCTGCAAGACATGGATTGACATTGTGGGATATTTAGATCAAGTTACCGGCTCCTGGCTTTGGCCTGGCTCAGCCTCAACCATTGAGGACATCTGGAGAGGTAACAAGCAGATGGGAGCACTCTGTTGGTCTCTGCTCCTCAAAAGCAAATAAAACAAATAAGTAATACCCTAATAGGTGTTATTCTGCTTTCTAAGAAATATTTATTGAATGCCCATGTGCCATGAAATGAACCAGACTCTGGGGATTTATACATAAGCATAATAGGGAAATCTTCAACCTTAACAGTTCGCAAACTACTTGATCTCTTAGAGGAAGCTGATAACAAAAATGAATATATCCTTCCAAATTTAACTATGAGAGAGAAGAAAAAAAACAACAGAAGGAAGTGACTTATACAATGTATGCATTGTATATTGAAATATCACCTGGGACCCCATAAATATATGAAATCTTTATACATCTATTAAAATTATTTTTATAAAGATTTACTTTATTTATTTGAAAGGCAGAATTACAGAGAGAAAAGGAGAGACAGAGAGATATTCCATTTGCTGATTCACTCCCCAAATGGCCACAATGGATAAGGCTGAGCCAAACTGAAGCCAGGAGACAGAAGCTTCATACAGGTCTCCCACATGGGTCCAGTGTCCCAAGTCCTTGGGCCATCACCTGCTTTCCCAGGAACATTAGCAGAGAACTGGATAGAAAAATGGAACAGTTGGAACTTGAACTGGTGCCCATCTGGGATGCTGGCATTGCAGGCAGCAGCTTAACATGCTGTGCCACTACACTGAGCCCTATCTATTAAAATGCTTTAAAGCAATTAAAACCTTTTAGTTGTTGACTTTGTAGTATTGTTATGTATTTGGTTTTCTTGTTGCACTCATTTCCCCAATACGAAACAGACATGAACAAGGTGACACTTCACAACAAGATTTGAGAAAAGGTCCAGAAGAATTCAATGGAATATGCAACAAATCCAAAGATAATTACAGATTCATTAATAAGAACATGCATCCCATTCAACAACAGTGATATACCTATTCAGTTTTCTCCTGGGAAGATTTTTGTGTGTCTTCTACACAATTATGGATACCATACTGTGAAAGAGATATTGATAATCTAAAATTCTACCATAAAAATGAACTGTTTTTCTAAGGCCACTGAATATGTGAGATAGTTGAATGTTCTATGGATATCTGTCCTCAGATATTTCTGGGGAGACTAGTGTGACATCCACCAAGAAATATCTGAGTGGCTGGCATTGTTACACATTGGGTTAAGACACTGCCTATGACACTAGCATCCCATATGTGCACCAGTTTGAGTCCTGACTGCTTCACTTCCAATCCATCTCCCTGCTAATGTGCCTGGGAAAATAGTGGAATATGACCCAAGGGCCTGCAACTCTGCCACTCACATGGGAGACTGGATGGAGATCCAAACTCCTGGCTTAAGCTGGTCCAGTGCCAGCCATTGAAACCATTTGAAGAGTAAATCTGCGGATGGAAGATCTCTCTCTCTCTCTCTCTCTCTAACTCTGCCTTTCAAGTAAATCTTAAAAAAAAAAAAAAAAGAAATATCTGAAGAGCTGGCAAATTAAAGACAATGTAGAGTTCATCATCATAAAATGTTTAAGAAAGATTTCAGGGGCCAGCGCCACAGCTCACTAGGCTAATCATCCGCCTGGGGTGCCAGCACCCCGGGTTCTAGTCCCAGTTGGGGCGCTGGATTCTGTCCCAGTCGCTCCTCTTCCAGTCCAGCTCTCTGCTGTGGCCCAGGAAGGCAGTGGAGGATGGCCCAAGTGCTTGGGCCCTGCACCCACATGGGAGTCCAGGTAGAAGCACCTGGCTCCTGGCTTCGGACTGGCGCAGCGCGCCGACCATAGCAGCCATTTGGGGGGTGAACCAACGGAAGGAAGACGTTTCTTTCTGTCTCTCTCTCTTACTGTCTAACTCTGCCTGTCAAAACAAAACAAAACAAAACAAAAAAGGATTTAAGGGACAAATTTACAAGGAAACAACCTTTATTATAACTTACAAGACTACTTCCCAATAAAATAGAACTATCTTCTGTAATTGTCTAGGCTTCCAGCTGAGGCTTAATGACATTAGTTAAGGACTAACCAATATCTTTTCTTTTTCCACTAACTTTGAGACCCTTGATGCCCTAAATGTTCTAAACTCCATTTGTACAGAGATAATTCACTATCTGTTTCTGGCATTTCATTTTTTAATACAGGCTGTTCTTTCAACCAAATAATTTGAGTTTCTCAAATTTAGCTCTAAGCATAAAGGTTAGTTTTGTTTTTTAAATGTTTAGTTTATTATCCAATCACTATCGACTAGTTTGTACTCTAATTCACAACTATTTACTGTGAGACTTAACATCTACTTGAACTTCATGCCAGCAGGAATGCAAGAAAAATGTACTCAGCGACCTTCTGCTCCCCCATATTCTTGCAGGAAACTAGTCTTGACAGAATGATAAATAAGGCCAGCAAATAAGAAATGGATGTGTAACTCCAGACCTAGCATTTGAATTTATAATGATCCAGTTCACTGTGGTTCTTTTGGTAGATTTGCTTCCAACTTCTCCATGGCTGACCGAATGACTGATTATGGCCCAATAACCTTCTCAGTCTCTACAGTCTACTTTCTACGAAGTGAATCCAAGTCCCAAATGTCAACTTGCTGCCAAACTGCTCTTTCTGGGAGAATAAACCAACTTCACAATCATGACTCACTGATCCTTCTCTTCTCTAAAGCTTCTTTCAATAAGAAGTCAGAAATTATATATTTTATTCTCAGTTCCAGAGGGACAGACATAATCAAGAGAACAAGAACCAACTAGGGAAAGAAATCAATACATGGAAGCCTTTTGAGAATTGAGAGCATATAGAAGAGTTAGGGAAGTCTTCTAACAGTACTTCAGGTAAGTAAGATAGTGTATCTAATTATTCAGTTCACTGTTTTAAACTTTTATAGTAACATATAAATAAGAAATGAATAAAGAACATGGATTGAACTTTCTTACTCTGATATTGCTATTTTCCTTATGAGAAAATAAATCATCAAAACTTTTCGCATAACCTCTGCAAGGAAGACTTTTCAGGTCATGGCTGAGCATAATTTAGTAGGTTATTCTCCCTTCACTGTAACCTAGCAGGGGAAAAGAAACACAGATACAGATGTTTACTTGCTATGGGGGAAAACATTAGACACAGCTAGTCCCTCTAGTATGTATATTAATACACACATATATTCATAAACATATATATGCATGCATAAATGTTTATATACATCTATATACACACAAATATATTTGCATACATATGTATACAATATATACTTATGTAAATATCATCTAGACATATGTATAAATATATAATACACAAAGCTATATGTATTGACACACATATATCTATGTATATAAATACATACATGAAATTATATATAAGTATTTATTATTCCTTAAAACTTATATTCATCTACTTAAAAAACCAAAACAGCAGAGAGAGAGGGATCTTTTATCTCCTGCTTCACTCCCCAAATGCCTGGAACCGCCAGAACTGGGCCAGGCCTAAGCCTAGACCAGGTGTCCCACGTAGGTGGCAGGGGCCAAGCACATGAGTCATCATCTGCTGCCTTCCATGACACTTAACCAGGAAGCTTGGTCAGAAGCAGAACAGCCTTGATGCGAACTAGCATTCCAACATGGGATGTGGGTACGCAAGATGTGTTTCACCACTATGTCAAATGCCCACTCCCATCAACCCTTTACTGACTCTTTCTGCTTCCCTGTTTTAATACGGATGTTCTTCACTCCTGTTTCCTGATAAAGTTGCAACACAAACCCTCAGTCCTTTCTGCTCCATGGCATTTTGGTGGCCTTCAGTCTAGGGTTCTTTTATCTGAGGAATTAGCTTAAATTTATCTCAAGTTATTCAGAATTGAGATACTTTAATTTGTACTGGTCTTTCTTTCTTACTAGTCTGAATTAATAAGTTTTTATTATACCCAAATGCTGAATTATAAATCTTGCCAACATCACATTTAATTAAAATAAATTTGAAGTCATGATGGGGCTGGAGAGGGGAAGAAAAATTTCAGTTTTTCTGGCTGGCACAGTTTCTCCAGTTACATTATATATTCTATTAAGATAAAATCCATGAAACAGTTCTATAAGAACAGAAGACTTAAATATATTTTGATTTATTTAATGTAAGTAAGATTAGCTGTATTGCTTAAATATTCATATGAATTAATAAAATAATTAAATATTAAACATTAATATAAATTTAAATATATCAAAGTCTTAGTTTTGTATATATATATAAGAATTCTTATATATATAAGAATATAATTTTTAGGCAAACCAAATTTTTAAATAAACATTTTGAGCATTTCTTAGTCATTTTAAAAAATCCACAACACAATTTTGTAAGAACAGATTTTATTAATATATATAACAATGAGTGGTGGGTGTTGTGGTGATAGGGTAAGTTGTTACTTGGGACTTCCACATTTCACATCAGAGTGCCTGGCTCAAGCCTTGGCTATTCAGCGTCACATCTAGCTTCCTGATATTGCAACCTGGGAGGCAGCAGATGATGGCTCAAGTGCTTGGGCCCCTGCTGCCCACATGGGAGACTGGAATGGAGTTCCTGACTTATTAGGCCTGGCTTACCCCCAGCCATTGTGGGCATTTAGGGAATAAATACTAGATGAAAGTTTTCTTTCTTTTTCCCTTTCTTTCTTCTTTCTTTCTCTCTCCCTCTAAAATACATAAAATTAAAAAAAAAAAAAAACTTTATGGTACTGACCACCACTGAAAGTGACCATTACATGTTAGGTCAGTTAGTCTGGAGGAATAAAGGCGCAAGAATATTTTAATTGGTTGTCATTTCCCATTGCTCATAATTAGCCCTATGATACATTAATTTCTCATTTTTCTTGATGGCACAATGCTGTGCAATAACTGAAATCTTAGGGAGTCCTACTCCTTAGATAGAAACAAGGGCAACTGGGGCAAAAGGCAAGAGGCATATGGCTCAGACAAGGTTCCACGTTGCCTGGTTGTAGTTGTGACACTGTGCCTGGAGGCCATAATGAGCCTGCTGCAGTGACTGGAAGGAGACAATGAGGACATGAGGAACTGAAGGGCATACACAGAATGTTCAATGTGGATATTATTGCAAATATGGGAGAAGGCAGCTATCTCTCTATCTCTATCTCTATCTCTATCTCTATCTCTATCTCTATCTCTATCTATCTCAAATGCATTGAAAGTATATAGGATACCCTAGAAATGATTAACATTAGTTACTTATTGGAAGTAGCAACTTCATAAGTGGGTGGAAAAGAGACTTAGCCATTTGATTGTTTAGTATGAATGTTTTATATTAAAAAATTAAATGATTGGAAAAATCTTTGACAAGAAAAAACACTTAAGCACGTACTTTTAAATCATAAGAAAGAAATATATAACCTTGGAAAACAGAGAAACCGGGAGTTGGAGAATGGTGGGAAAATGAGGAGATAGGTAAAATTCTCAGTTTTTTTTCCCAGTGTAGGGACAGAAGAGATTTTGTGTCAAGCAAGAGATGTCAAAATATTATTTAGAGTTAAATGGTAACCAATAGAAGGAACGAGACTAGAAGGGGAGAGGGATCATTTTCATTGCATTCCCTTCTGTACCATTTGATATTTTAACAAGTGTGCATTGCTCATATTAAACACTGGTTAGTAAAAGCTAAACAAAAATAGAAGTTCTAATTCAAATCTCAAATACAGATCTAATACAGAGCCACTAAGGTGTTGCATGAAAAATATTTCAAATCAGAAAATCACAATTTACCTTAGGACACTATTATTTGAAAGGCACCAAGCCTCTTGAAATATTTGGAAAACAATTAAGGACAAAAGCAAACATAAAAATCAAATGTTTGATTCAGAAGACTGCCAGCATTATGAAAGAAAACACTGCATAAGATCAGCTCATTTTAAAAATGTAGGTTTACTAGAAATTGACGTTGAGAATTAACAGTGCAGTTGCCTGAAAACCACAAAACCCCTTTAACAGGAAATCAATGACCACTTACTACACCCAGCCCAGATAGCGTGAAATGATATGCAAGGGCATATCCAAGAACACATCTGAGGACTGTAAAGTGCAACGCTTTACCAAAGTACTTGGAAAATAGTGGTTTTCCTGAGAGTAAGAGACGAATGAAGACTACTTATGTGAAACTGGAGATATTCTATATCCAAATAACTAGAATGACTCACCAAAAGCAAACAGCAAAACACAAAAAGAAATAGTCTAAGAATATATACCAGGTTTCTAGAAGACCTTCTCTGAACTAAAGGCAGCCCAAATAGATATTGGAAAAGCTGATCAAATCTAGCACCTGTGGTTTCCCTAAACCAATTTTTAGGCAGACATGAAGCAATTATATGTATGCATTAAAGTATCAACTGTAAGAGAAAAAACAACTTAACAGACATCTTCTGTGAAAAGGAATTAAAATAAATGAGACCATTTTCAGAAGCAACAAAATCTCTTTTTCAATCAAGCACATTAACTCTACATGACTGTTTCTGTAAACCCAGAAACAATATCCTGAAGTCTTTTCAAAAAACACCCCATCCCAAATCTGACAGAGAAAGCATGACAGCCAGAGAAGCTGCTTGTCTTGGTAGTATAAAAGTAAATGCAGATGACACTATTATGGAAAAATAGTCACAAACCCAATTAAATTTAATAGAGGCCCAGCTGGAAGACATGGGGCCTTTGATATAGTGGAAGGTCTCTTTGTGTTTCGCCATTAACAGTGTGGTCTATGAATTAGCATCATTACCATCATTATCATTATCATTATCACCTGAGATCTGGTTAGACCTGCAGAACCTCAGGCCCCAACCCAGTCCCGCTGCATAAGAAACTGCATCTTGTTAAGGGCTCTAGTGATTCATATGTGCATTGAAGTTTCAGAAGTACCTTCCTCGTTTCTCAGTCCTGGTCACAAAGTTAGCTGATAATATTTATTAAAACACATATTTCCAAGTGCCTTTCTGACTTACTGAATCTCCAGGCATCAGCCATGCAACTATGTCAAGCAACCACTTCAGGTAACCTTTTAAATCAGACACAGAGGACAGACATATACATCGACAGAACAGAAATTAGAATTCATTAAAAAAAAAACACACACACATTAGCATATGGTTAATTGATTTTGTGCAAGAATAACAAGATGATTATTTTAGGGAAAAATAGTATTTCTATCCACATGTGAAAGAATGAGTTTGAGTACCACCACTTAATACCATGCAAAAATTTAACTAAAAATGTATCAAAGTCCCAAATGTAAGAGCTAACACTACAGAACTCTGAATAAAACAGGAATTAGTCTGCATGACCTTAGGTTTGACAACTAAAACCTAAGTAACTAACGGAAACAATATGTAAAGTTTATTTCATCAAAATTAAAACTTCTGTGCAAAGCACCCTATCCAGAGATTTAAAGACAACACACAGTGGCAGGTGCCATGGCTCACTAGGCTAATCCTCCGCCTAGTGGCGCCAGCACACTGGGTTCTAGTCCTGGTCGGGGAGCCAGATTTTGTCCCGGTTGCCCCTCTTCCAGGCCAGCTCTCTGCTGTGGCCCAGGAGTGCAGTGGAGGATGGCCCAAGTACTTGGGCCCTGCATCCCATGGGAGACCAGGATAAGTACCTGGCTCCTGCCATCGGATCAGCGCGGTGTGCGGCGGCCATTGAGGGTGAACCAACGGCAAAGGAAGACCTTTCTCTCTGTCTCTCTCTCTCTCACTGTCCAGTCTGCCTGTAAAAAAAAAAAAAAAAAAAAAAAAAAAAAAAAAAAAAACACAGATATGATAATGGTCTAACATCCAGAATATATAATTAATTCTTACAACTCAAAACTATGAATAACTCAATTTGAAACTGGTCACAGGAAGTGAACAGACATTTTTCCAAAGACACACAAATGGCCAATAAGCACATGAACAGAAGCTTGACATAATTAGTTATCTGTGAAACTCAAATCAAAACCACAATGAGCAACAACTTCACACCCACTAGGATGATTAGAACCAAATAGGTCACAACAAATGTTGATAAGGATGAAGTTGGAATTCCGGTGGGAATATAAAATAGTGCAGCTACTTTGGAAAACAGGGAAGTTTCTCAGAAAATTCAACAGAATTAGTGTGTAACCTTGCAATTCCACTTCTTGATATATTCAAGAGAATTGAAAACTTCTACTCACGTGTTCATAGAAGCAGTATTATTTACAATAGAAAAGAAGTGAAAATAGCCCAATGATGAGTAGATAAAAAAAATTTGGTTTATGTATACTACGGAATATTATTTGGCTGTGAAAAGCAATGAATAACCAATGCATACTGCAAATGAATGAACTTTGAAAGTATTTTGCTAGCTGAAGAAAACCAACTTACATAAGACCACACAGGAAATATAAATCATTTTATAAGAAATACCTAGGGAAAGGTGCTTGGCTTAGAGGTTAAGATGCTGGCCCAATATGCCTGTGTCCCATAACAGAGTACTGGAGCTCAATCCTAAACAGAATTGGCAAACCACAAATACCAAAAGCAGATATATTGTTGCTAGGGGCTGAAGGAAAGGGAGAACAGGGGAATTTATGATAATGAATTCATAATTTCCTTCGGGAAGCATAAAAACATTCTAGAATTAGACAGTGAGGTTGGTTGCACAACTCTTTCAATATCCTAACAATCAAAATCAGTACAGTTCTCATTCAATTCCCTTGTTATTTGAACAGTTGCATTAGTAGCACTGCCAAAAGAAAAAAATTAGAAAGTTACCAAAGGTTTGATAGCTTGGGTTAGTGAGATTAATGAGGAGCTAAGCTTTTACATCTCTGTCGTATGAGTAGTGCCAAGAATTTCTAACAAAGACTGGGTATGTAGCCAAGAGTGAGATACCATTCTGCAGCCTCTTCAATGTCTTCATTCAAAGGCTGGCTCATGTGAGCAGAAGGACACTAGCCAAGAACGGTAAACTGGAATGCAGCTTGATGAATATTGGGCAAATGCAACTAAACCAATCACTTAACTACTCAGCAACTCACAACATACAATTGAGGCTGCAGTCCTGATTCCACCCAATTTCTTCCAGAAGTAGATGTGTGGCTATAAATAACAAATATGCATATTTTTCTTTTGAAAATGTCCATAGAGAAGTGGGAAGTAAAGATAAGAAACTCCTAGACTATAGCTTTTAATGTCAATGGTCATGAACTGTCGGACTTGAGGCAGGTCATATAATTTCACCTGGTAATATTTTCACTCATTTATTTTTCGAGGTCCAAAACCTATGCTACAAAATTATGAGGTTTAGGTGATTAGCCTTGTAAGCAGAAAAGAGCTATGGGAACTTTAGATATAATCATGAGTTATGATATCAGAGAATAACATGGAAAAAATTATGTAATTCAACTTTGCTCAAATTCTTGTGTTCTGGATTGTCCTTTCTCTCTTTAAGATACAAGGCATCTTGTATCTTTCAAGGCCTCAGTCAAAAGGCATTCCTCTGAGAAGCCCTCCTAGAAACCTGGAACAGAATGTACAGCCCCCACCTCCCAGGCCCCTCGTGCAACCACAGGAGCCACACTGCAGTATGTGCTTTATTACAGCATTCAGTGTCTTGTATAGCTTTCCCACTAAAAGTAAGTCTGTCTCTTCTCAAAGCTATCTCCTCTTTTTATTATCTCCTCTCCAATTCTAAGTAGGCATTCCTAATTCCAAAATGATGATACTAAGGTCTGAAATCAATTAAATGGGCTAACACTACAAATATACAGAGAGTACCTTGCATGTCTAAGAACTTGATACATGTATGTCACTTACTATCATTCACACGGCATTTGGATCCTGCTACTGTTACAATAAGTGATCACAAATGTAAGGGCTTGAAACAGTACGAATTGATTATTTTACATTTCTGGAGATGAGGCTCCAACCAGATCTCAAGGGGGGAAAAAAATCTAGGAGTGGACAGAGCTGGTTCTTTCTGAAGCCTTAAAAGACACTCCCTTTCCTTGCCTTTTCCAGCATCAATGGTTTACCCCATTCCTTGGCTTGTGAGTTGGTCTTTCATCTTCAATGCACATCACCCAACCTCTGCCTCCAAGATCACATCTCCTGTCTCTGATTTGACTCTCATGCCTCTCTCTATTAAGAACTCATTGGGGATTGGCATTGTGGTGTAGTGGGTTAAGCCGCCACCTGCAACGCTGGCATCCCTCATGAGCACTGGTTTGAATCCCGGCTGCTCCACTTCCAGTGCAGCTCTCTGCTAATGTGCATGGGAAAGCAGTGGAAGATGGGCCAACTGGTTGGGTCCCTGGATCCATGTGGGAGACCAGGAAGAAGCTCCTGGCTCCTGTCTGTGGCCTGGCATGGTAGTGACTATTGAAGCCATTTGGGGAGTGACTCAGTGCTTGGAAGATATCCCTCTCTGTCTTTATCTCTCTCTCTTTAATTCTACCTTTCAACTAAATAAATGAATCTTAAAAAAAAAAAAAAAAAGCTGTATTTACATGTGGCCAGCTGAGACAACATAGCAAAATCTCCCCATCTCATGATCCTCAATTTAATCACATCTGCAAAGCCCCTTTTGTCATATAACACAATGTGTACTATGGTTCTATGGATTAAGATGTAAACACACAGGGCCAGTGCTGTGGCGCAGCAGGTTAAAGCCTTGGCCTGCACTGCCTGCATCCCATATGGACACCAGTTCGAGATCCAGCTATTCCACTTTTGATCCTGCTCTCTGCTATGGCCTGAGAAAGCAATAAAAGATAGCCCAAGTCCTTGGGCCCCTGCACCCATGTGGGAGACCCAGAAGAAGCTCCTGGCTCCTGACTTTGGATCAGCTCTGATCGTTGTGGCCACTGAGGGAGTGAACCAGCAGATGGAAGACCTCTCTCTCTCTCTACCTCTCTTCACCTCTCTCTGTAACTCTTTCAAATAAATAAAAATAAATCTTTAAAAATATAAGATGTAAACACACGTAAGGCCATTAGTCTGTCTACCAAATAAGCTATTCTAGTTCCTAGTTATACTGGGCTCTTCCATTTCCAATGCCATACCATTTGTCATCTTCCCTTTAACAGTTGGTCCCATAATTTAAAAGTTTGGCAATTCCTCAATGCTGGCAAGAATGTTGAGTAACCACACTGGTAGGTATAACTTAAGTTAGTATAACCACCTGGGAGAACAATTTGAAAGCACCCATGTACAAACCTTGTGATTCAATACCACTCACACATAAATACTCTAGAGAAAGTGAGGCCCAAGAATGTTCAAAATGTTCATGTTCAAACTAGCATGGTTTGAAAAAGTTGTAATTGAAAGTTGTAAGTCAGAAGTCAGGGTCGGCATTGTGGCACAATATTTTAAACTGCTGCTTGTAACACTGGCATCCCATATCAAAGTGTTGGTTCAAGTCCCAGCTGCTTGCTTCTATTCCAGTTCCTTGCTAATACAGCTGGGAAAGCAATGGAAGATGACTTAAGGACTTGTACCTGCCACTCACAGGGAAGATTCCAGTGGAGTTCCTATCTCCTGCCTCTGGCCTCACTCAGCCCTGGCTGTTGAGGCCATTTAGGGAGTGAACCAGCAGATGGAAGAAATCTATCATTCTCACTCTTTCTCTCTCTCTCTCTTTCAAATAAACAAAATTTTACAAAAAAAAAAAAAAAACCACAAAAAACAACAACAACAAAAAAACCTAAGATGTAATATAGCAGAGGCTGTCTAAATACTAACCATTCTTCATTTCTCTTCTTGAATATGGAATAAGACTTTACTTCTTAGTTTCCACTGAAGTTATTTTGAGGCCATGTGGTTAAGTTTTGGTCAATGCGAATTAGGTAAAACTAATGATGCCTTTTCTGGTCAAAACACAAAAAGTACCATGCAATAGTATCTTCTGACTATGCATCCAGCTGTATGATCAAGCAGAGAACTCAGAGGAAGAGTTGAGAATGGCAGTGATAAAAGGGGGAAGGAATTAAGATCCTAAGTTAGCACATGGAGTAGAGTTTCCCAGGAGAGTTGTCTAGTCAGAAGCATCAACCTTGAACTTTATATGAGCAAGAAAAAACCGTGTTTCTGGGGCCTATTCCGAAGATGATGTTATTTACACTGATAGTAAGATAGATAAACAGGGGCCGGCACTGTGGCATAGTGGGCAAAGCTGCTGCTGCAGTGCTAGCATCCCATATGGGCGCCAGTTCAAGACCTGGTTGCTCCGCTTCCAATCCAGCTCTCTGCTATGGCCTGGGAAAGAAGTAGAAGATGGCCCAAGTTCTTGGGCCCCTGGACCCACATGGGAAACCCAGAAGAAGCTCCTGGCTTTGAATCAGCACAGCTCTGGCTGTTGAGGCCAATTGGGGAGTGAACCAACGGATAGAAGACCTCTCTCTCTCTCTGCCTCTCCTTCTCTCTGTGTAACTCTGACTTTCAAATAAATAAATAAATAAATCTTTTTTAAAAAAGATAGTGGATGGGGCTAGTACTGTGGCACAGTGGGTTATTGCCCTGGCCTGAAGCGCTGGCATCCCATATGGGTGTCGGTTCTAGTCCCAGCTGTTCCTCTTCCAATCCAGCTCTCTGCTATGGCCTGGGAAAGCAGTAGAAGATGGCCCAAGTTCTTAGGCCCCTGCACCCATGAGGGAGACCTGGAAGAAGCCCCTGGCTCCTGGCTTCGGATCGGCACAGCTCCGGCCGTTGCAGCCATCTAAGGAATGAAGCAGCGGAAGGTAGACCTCTCTCTATGTCTCTACCTCTCTCTGTAACTTTGTCTTTCAAACAAATAAAATAAATCTTTAAAAAAAAAAGATAGTGGACAGAACATAGTCAAGGTGAAGTGTATATGTGTATATTCATACAACCAAGTACTATACAGTGAAAATGAATGAATTAGTGCTATGTGTGTCTACATGTATTAATGTTACACAATGATGAGCAAAATTAGTTGCAGGATATATACAAGGTAAAAGAAATATCTATACTAAGTTTAAAAAACACACAGGATTTCTACATGTTGTTTAGAAATACTAGCAGAAAGTACAAAGAAATGTATGGAAATAATAAACATCAAAGGCAGGAGAGGGGTTGCTTTGGAAAAGTTAAACAGTTCCTCAAAAAGTTAAACACATGTCCCAGCAATTCCACTTAAAGGTATGTACTCAAGAGAACTGAAAATCCATGTTCTCATAAAAATGTGTACAAGAGTGTTCATGACACGTATTGGATATGGTCTGTCTCCCAAGGGTTCACTGGCAGGTGGTAGGGAACCTCATTTAAGAAGTGAGATCTAGTAGGAGATCCTGGGGGAACTGCTCTCAGAAATACTAAGGTAACTTTCATAAGATCCTTGAGCTCACATGAGAGAAGGCTGTTGTAACAGTGAACGTGAACTCTGAATCACCGTCTGGCTTCCTTTCTAATGATGTGATCTGTTTCTCTCACATGCACTCCTGCCAAGACATGACACAGCCAAGAGGTTAGTCACCAGAGCTGAGGCAATGATAATGCTGTGTCCTTGAAGCTCCAAGTGTGTGAGCTAAGTACTTTTCTTTACTAAGCAGCCTTCTTCAGTTAATCTGTTATAGTAATGACAAATGACTAATACAGTTCACAAATAAGCTAAGAGTGAAAACAACCCAAATATCTATTAACTAATATATGGAATAAGCAAGATGTGGTATAGCCATGAAACAGAAGAATAGGTAGCCATAAAAAGGAATGAATGAACCTTGCAAACATTAAACTAAGTGAAACAAACCTTTCACAAAGGACAATGGATTGTATTGTTCTGTTTATAAGAGTATAAAATACTCAGAATAGATTAAGTCCATACAGACAGAAAGTACTCAGGTTGTTGCCTAGAACTATGGGTTTGTTGGGGTGTGAGAAAGTAGGAAGTAACTTCTACTTGCTATTAGGTTTCTTTTAGGGATGATGAGAATGCTCTAAAATTGATATTCATAAATGTTAACTCCATGAATACCCTTGTAGACTTCAAATGTATGTAATGGCTTGTAAACTACCTAACATAGAATGTGTCCCTGAACCACCTTTGAAGAACACTGCCTGAAAGGTTCCGAGGCCAGAATTTCATCCTCCTGAATGGTCAAGCCTTGGCAAGCCTCTGGCTGCTGGGTCCTATTTATCTTCCCTCTGACTTTCTGTCCTGTAAGCATTTTCTTAACACTGAAGCTCTACCTCCCAGTGCTAAAACGGCATTACTGCTTCCTCTCGAGACTTACTGGTTTCCTACCACCACCTCACCCTTGCTGGTCAGAGCTGAGTCCATGACTGCAGAAGCTCCACTTTGCTCCATCTCCCTGCGGAGCAGTGATTCACAACCTCCTCTGCACCTGGCGATTATTCAACAATCCTGACATCCTAGCTATGCCCCAGATCAATTAAACCAGAATCACTTGGAATAGGGCCCGGATGTTAGTATTTCAAAGCTTCACAGGTATCTCGAGCATGTTTCTCTCTGGAAACACAAAGAGCAATATCGACCAAGAATGAAGGGTGATATCTAACTAGGCTTAATCTAGAAGATACTTTCTGACATCATTAGAAACTACAATTTATATTTCCAATACCAAATTTTAAATAATACTTTGACCTATAGCTGTTAAAACTATTTAACTGCAAAATGTAACATATCTGCTATTATCTCAATGGAGAATCTGTTTCTGAGTGTACACTAGGATAGAAAGCTCATGGAAAATGGAATTATAAGTTCACTTTGGTGCAAAAAAAAAACTTAAAACGTACGTGATTTTTAATTATATGCTTTTCCATAAATGTTTTAGAAGAGCCTTCATTTCATGAATTACAAAACTTTTGCACCAAAACTTTTTTTTTACATTATTTAAAGGAAGAGAAGGATAGGGAGAGGGCAAGAAATACCAACATCTCTCATCCGCTGGTTTACTCCTCAAAGGCCCAGAAGAGTTGGTGCCAACCAAGCCTGGCTAAAGCCAGGAGCCAAGAAATCCATCTGTGTCACCTATGCAGGTGGCAGGGACTCAAGTACTTGAACCATCCCTGCTGCCTTCCTGGATGCCCATGAATAGGACACTGGAATGGAGAGCGGAGCCAGGACCCAAACCCAGACCCTGTGATGTGGGATGTGATCACTCCAGGCAGCATCTTAATCTCTGCACCAAACACCTACCTCAACTTATCTTTTTATTCCATTTTCCACAAATTTTGAAGCATCCTGTATACATGGGTGTGAGCACACACACGTACACAAATACACAGTCACATGCATGCATAGATACACACACTTGCTAGGCATTCAGGAAGTAGGTCTTAGAATAACTCTAAAGAAACAGAAACACTATGGAAGTCAGCTCACAAAAGAGACATCTGGCAGCCACATCAGCAATGGAAGCAGTATAATGATTAACACAGATAGCACGATGTATTGCAGACTTTCATACATTCTGTGCTGCCTAAGCACTACTTGATTATCTTTTTAATGGCTGTAGAATATTTAAATTGAGCAAAATATGCATCAGATTGTTTACGAAGTGCTAGTCAATGATCCCCTCCTTACAAATTAATCTACCCCAAAATATGATGAATTTTGGTTTCTTGAAATATACTTATCACTTGACACTGTATAGTATCTCAAAGTTTTCTTTTTGGTTCCACTTACCAAAGGCCAGTCATCATTTCTTAAATGTTAATAAAACATTTGTAGGCATAGGCAAATTTTCTCCCAAAGGAATCTGTTTCTAGACTTGAGGAATTAAAAGAAGAAATTTTTGTTTGTTTTTAAAGCTAACAAAGAACATTCTCGTGCAGGTATTAATGAGCAATCCAGTCAATGTTAGCACAGTGAAAACCAGTTGTAATCTCAGAAAGACACACTAGGTCTAACAATATGGAGTGAGAGGGGAAGGAGCTGTGGCTCTTTGGCCAGAGGCCTATTACTTGAACTCTAGTGAATGCTACATGGCCATGTGAGACTGAGTGGCCCACAGAACCAAATCATCATGGTTGTGTTTGACCAAACTGGAAACTCGGCCAATCTTGCTTCTGCATGTCTACCTTCACACTTGAATACAAGAAATACAAAATTAACATGCTCCCATCCTGCCAGTGAAATAAGGCTCCAGCTATTGTGGCCATCTGGGGAGTGAACCAGCAGATGGAAGACCTCTCTTTCTGCCTCTGCCTCTCTGTCGCTCTTTCAAATAAATAAATAAATCTTACAAAAAAAAAAAAAAGTAGTGTCTGATCAGGAAGTGTTTAAACAGAGACCTGAATAACGAGAATGAACCAGATGTTAACTATTTGGGCAGGGAGAATGGAAAATGCAACCAGAGGAGGGCTGGGCAGAGAATTGTCTGAGATGAAGTGGGAGAGGCATATGCCATTAAAGTGGACCATTGAATAGGTAAACAGTTTGGATTTGACACATATCCAGGGTGAAGCCACAGATTTTACATAGGAGATGTTATGAAATGATACATAATTTTGTGAATGTTCTTAACTACTTAAGCCACAATTTTTGGATATCCATGAAATGAGAATAAATCATACATGCACAGAAAGAGCATGATGCAGTGTCTAGCATGTCTTCAAAAGTCACTTGTGACCTTGGATAGCTAAAGCAATCTTATACAACAAAAACAAAGCATGGGAAGGCATCATTCTATCCATTGAGAGCTTGGATGTTTAGAAAAAAAAAGGGGGGGGGGAAGGGGATGGAGCAAGGTGGAAATTCATTTTCTGAATGACTGTTTGAGCCGCGACATGCACCTTCTCCTTCACTCAGCCCTCCCAGTTCTCAGGTCTTCAGACTCCATTGGGACTGGAATTAACCGTTGGCTATCTAATCCCAGGCATCTGAACTACAGCACTGGCACTGGCTTTCCTGTGTCTCTGGCATGCAGACAGAAGACTATAATGTTTTTCATCTCCATAATCACATGAGCCAATACCTTATTATAAATCTCTTTTCTCTGGAGAATGCTGACTATGACAGCTGCCACTACCACTACTACTACTACTACTGTAATTAGTTCTATTCTTCTACTATAACAGCTACCAAGACAGTGCAGTATATGGAGAGTACTAGGAGATAGAACACCAGGACTCTCATCTTGTATCTGCTACTCTTTGCTTCTGACTGAACAATCTCCTGACTTCTCTGGTATTTCTTTTAGAGAAGTAAAACTACAGTAGAAGGTAAGTTGATGAATTATACAAATATAAGCATTCAATATAACTGTGGCTGGAGTAGTCTCAAAATTATTGCAAGTTCAAGCTCTAAATTTTCATGGTTTCATACCTATACATAAAAAATGATTCAAATTAACTTTCAAGTTCATACATAGAGGAGTTTCAAGTGTCAGCAAATGTCATAATGTGCATCTATTGAGTGCCTACTGTCTACTTCTATGCTAAGCATGATATGTTCATGCCTTCATTCATTCAACTATATATATATACATATTGATCCCTCAATATGGGGCAGATCTTGGAGATTGAGGGCTGAAGAAAATAGACAAGATTCTTGGTCTTACAATCCTGATTTTACTGTTGAATGCAAAAGCCCAAAAACAAACAAAAAAACAAAAAACAAAAAAACAAAAAAAGGAAACCTAGATAAATGAACAAGATAATTTCAGACAGTGAAAAACATATGTAAAAGGTAAGACAGCAACATTTTTAATCAGGATGATGGCAACCTACACCAACTCTAATGAGGCATCTGGTTTTATTATAATCATTACTATTACTATTATTATTACTACTACTACTATTATTATTTAATGCTTAGTAAATCAATACTCTGAGGAAAAAAATTTGATCAATTTGCTCATGTAGTAAGGGACCAGACAGGGGTTGCCAAGACTGGAATCCAATAACTTCCTCATTATACAAATTGCTTTTGCTTACAGATGTCTGAGGTTACTTCAAAAAATTTATGGAAAATGGAAATGGAATTAAATGACAAGTTTATTTGGTTGTAAGGAAATTTTTAGAACCATGTGCACTTTTATTAATATGTATTTTCCAGGAACTTTTTGAATTACTCTTTATACATGGGATTAGTGCCCTTGATTTATCTCAGATTCCAAAGCTGTCCATCCTGAATTAATGAGATCATGCCAGGTGAGGGCTGGCTATGACCTGTCTCCAGTCTCCAGCAGTCACCACTTTGTCATATGAAAATCAGCTGCCATTTCCAAAACAAATATTCAATTGCTAGTGCTGTGAAAAGCAATGAAGGCTGTTTATTTTGAAAAGAAAAACAAAGAAGATATGCAAATTAAGAATAAAAGCTTCCCTCAAATACATTTCTGTTCCCTATTCTTTCTGCCTTCTAATCTAGAAGAAAATTGTCTCGGGAACTTTTTTTTTCCTCTGAAAGACATGAGTACTAAAATCTCTTATCCCAGAGAAGAAAGTGGAGATAAAGATTCTTCAAAAAGGCAACCCAAGAATCCCAAATAGAAATCAAAAGAAAAAAAAAAAAACTCATTAGAACTGTCAGTTGCCAAAGACTTTGCTTGGCCAAACTTTTTTCAGGCTCCTAAATTTTCTCCTAAGCCCCCTGTGCATTTATCAAATTTAGTTTTTAAAAAATATCCTAAGTTGGTTTTGTAAAAGGCTCCCACCTTTGATACCTGATCAGGTCCCTCATGCTCCACCACCTCCCCCTGGTAACTGGCCTGTCTTCATCAAAAGTTCTGAGGTTAACACCACTGTGGCACAGAAGATTCTCTGCCTGCAGTGTCAGCATGCCATATGAGCGCACTTCTTATCCAGCTCCCTGCTAATGTGCCTGGGAAAGCAGCAGAAGATGGCCTAAGTGCTTGGGTCTCTGCACCCACGTGGAGGACCTGGAGAGACTCCTGGCTCCTGGTGTTGGCCTGGCCAGCCCCTGCTGTTGTAGCAATTTGAGCAGTGAACCAGCAGATGGAAGATCAGTCTCTTTGTGTGTGGGTGGGTGTCTCTCCCCCCACCCCATCTCTGCCTTTGAAATAAATAAATCATAAGACAGGAAGGAAGGAAGGAAGGAAGGAAGGAAGGAAGGAAGGAAGGAAGGAAGGAAGGAAGGAAGGAAAAAAAAGGAACCCTGAAGTTAGTTATTTTAGCCAGAATCTTCTTTTTGTTCATTCTTGGTAATTTTCTGTCCGCTGCCCTCCACCCACCCCCCGCTCCTTGGTTATAAATTCCTAGCTACCTATGCTGGATTTGGAACTGAGCCCAATCTCTCTTCCCCAGTACAAAATCCCATTGTCATGGTCCTTCTGCTTATTGCAGGGGTCCCAAACAAAGTCTGCCTTACTGTGCTTTTTTTTTTTTTTAACAGAATCCGTCAACATGAGAACAGTACTTCTTGCAGAACGCTGATCATCTTCTGTCGCTCCCCGTCTTCGTGGAGGAACGACACTAAGCCCTGCCTAGGCTTCATATCCGAGTCACGGCACCATTATGTCGCTCCCCCTCTTCGTGGAGGAACGACACAGGACCCTGCGCTGTTCTTTCGTCTGCTCGGCCCTCCCCGGGTTTGCTGCTGGTTCTTCCCGGGTTGGCTACTATCCCTTCCACCTCCGTGGAAGGGCAGTTCCCCCTGGCCACATTCCCCACTTCCGCAGGGGAGCGGCACACCGCCGGCCGGCTTTCTCGGGGGCTGCACGGGTGTTCCCCTTAGATGTTCCCCTTAGATGTTCCCGGTGCATGCCGTCTCTCTCCTCCTTTATAGTCCTCCTCTGCCAATCCCAACTCGGCTGCCCACACGCCCAGTACGCTGCTCTCCTCCAATCAGGAGCAGGTCCTGCAGCTTGTCAAGTTGGTGAGAGGCAGCTGGGTAGAAGCTGTTGCCTCCTCTCCCAGCGCCATATTGTGGGAGAGCAGATGCATAGAATAAGTCTTAATTCCAGTAACTTAGTCTAGTCCGAGTTGCTCCCCACAATCTTCAAGAACCAAGAACCCAAATTACTCCACAAAAAGCAAATATATCTAAACAGATGCATGTAGATCACAATGTTCCTAGGGTCATTTAGTATTTAATCTGTGAGAGGATGGATAAAATTATAATAAAATATATATCTGATAATCTTCCATAGAAAAGACTGGAAACATGATTTCAGAAATCCTAAGGCAATCATTCATTAGGATTCTAAGTTCGTCACTTCCTCAATAATATATAACATCTAAAACCAAACAAAATGGTACTTGTATCACTGCTAAAATAAAACACAGGCTGGCTGACAGACTGCAGAAATTACACAAAAATAGCATTGGACATTATTGCAATTAAATAGCTCTTAATGTTATTTTCTAATTTATCTCATCTTGCCCAAAAGATCAGCAAATCTAACAAAGCATGAAACTATATAGGACCACACAATATCAAAAATCTTTCATCACTGATAGAAAACAGAGCCTGGATGAGAAGGCTAAAGAAAGAAAATATTAGGATACATGAGGACTTCGGTACATACATGTTAGTTTGGAAGGACATATCCTCATTAACTCACCATTAGGTTCATTTTCCTAAGAAACATTTAGGATACAATTCTATTACTGATTTTCTTTACATTGAGTTAGGTTCTGAATATGCAAATGACTTCATTTTAATTTCAGACTAAATCAGTATATCACCACAAATCTATTTCTTACCAAGGTTCCAAAATAGAAGCAGTGATACAATGGCAAAATTAGGACACAAAGATGAAAAAAACTAAGATCACAAGAGGATAGGGAAGAAAACTCCATAAAGTATCTTTCATAACTTATAATTAATTTCCAGGAAAGATAGATATTTCAAGTACAGTCAGTCTAAATAAATTAGGGCTGCCAAAACTGTGACCAGAGAAACTCACTGGGTCAGGAATCATTGTGAAAGCTATAATTACACTGGGTAATTTTACTTTTACCTACTCTAATGTACACTTTCAGTTTTTTTCATTGACCACATCTATTGCTCTGATTTCTGATAATGGCATCAGGAGTCGTTGTAAAGACTATCATCACTCCCTGTCAGAGTGATTTGGGAGACAATAAATCCACTCTCACTCTGACTCTAGGGGTAGATCCGAACCCAGGTCCATATACTTTTTATCTCTTTCTCCCTCTCTCTCTCTCTTCCCAGTTAATTAGACTAGGAATAAGTGATGGCATGTGGCCCACACTTAGTCACTGAGATTCCATTAGACTTTCAATAGAAATATGCAGAACTTAAACCAAGAGCTACTTGGGACCACATTGACAGAAAAACAAGAGACCCTGTTGGAGAATGGAAGCCTATAAAGAAATACACAAAACTGAAAGATGTGGAAAGAATGATGCCATGATAATATTTTTGAGTTCCTGCCCCAAATGTATCTCTGGACTTTTCAGCTATACAAGTTAATAAATTCCTAGTCTTCTTGATTCCATTTAAGTCATACTTCTGTTCCATTCAAGCGAAATAATCCTGTTGAAGACACTCTATTTTCCATAGCATCAGCTACAACATATTTAGTCTGTGGGAAATACATTAATTATTTCTTCCTGATAATATAAACTTTCATGAAAATTAATCAAGAAGTAAAAGTAAAGGAAAGCTTATTTTCTTAAATGCATTTTATAAAATTCAAATTTCCCCTATTTGCAGAAGTCTTCTATTTTATTTTAGATACTAATTAATACTACCTATTTTTGTGGTAGATACAAAGAAAATGTGCACTTAAAATTTTAACTCAGTTCCTCTGAACTTCTGAAGAAGCTGTTTCATATCTACTCCACTTGCTTAAAATCTGTGCCATCATCATTGCCATGACAACCATGCCCTTCTTCCTTAAAGCAATATAAGACTGTGCCTCCTTCCTCAAAGGTACAAAGAATAGAGTTTAAACAGGAACTTCTTCAACTTCCAACACCAACTTTGTCTAAATCTATCCCATTCTCTCTTTCCCACCTTTACAGAATAGTCCTTCTGTCTACAACTTCTCAACAACGTCATGACAAGTCACTAACTACATCTATCATCTCCTCTTCCAACAGAATCCTTCTCAACAACTTCTAAATTTGCTCAAGTCTAACAATCTTTATAGAAATTGCTCTCCCTCAACTACACATCCTACTCTAGCTACACATTCTATTCTCAACTCTCTTTAGTTTAGTCTTTTATATCAAATTCTTAAGGGAATTGTCTTCATTCACTGTTACCATTCATTCATCTTCTACTTCTCACTCCAGTGTCTTCCAAGGGGAAATGAGAGCATCATATATAAAATGGGGATGCTCTCTGGATTAAAGGAGCTAAACAAGTAAAATATTTCACACAGAGTCTAACACAGAATTAATCTCAAGTCACAGCATTATTATTCATTCATGTTTCAGTACAGATTTATTGAGCAACTGTATGTGGCAGGCACAATATTAAAATCCAGCACCTCCCCTCAAGGCTCAGTGGGAGAGAGAGCAAGAAGAACAGAGAGCATACATAATTACAAGGCAGTGATCCATTTCATAAAGTGCAGACCAAAGGGAAGACAACAGAAGTGGAATCATAACAGAAGTCAATTCAGGCTATGGACTACATCACTCTTGGACGAGGCACCCTTCGTATGGACTAGATGTGGACATTGCTCTCTGAAGCTGTACCAAAGAACCCTTGATTATAAAGGAGCTGAATAATGAACCTTTAAGTTTTAAGAAGGGCAGAATCATAACACTTGAGTTCAGCAACTACAAAGATCCAGAATGATCAAGAAGGGCTCAAAATTGCTGACCCAAAGCCTTTAGCACCACACTTCCTCCAGCCCAGATAGCTTACCCCAAATTTCTCCTCTTTGTTCCTTTAGGAATAAAATTCTCAAACAACTCTCTACACATTTCTGCCACTCCTTGTGTAATATTACCATTCACAATGCTCATTGGTGTGAAATGACCTGGAGATCTATCTATATTAATGACTATGAGTTTCCTAAAACTCAACCATAGCTCACATTCAAGGATGAACAGCTGTTATGATAAACTCACAATGATTTGGAGTCTGCTAAACTTGAATATCCTACTGGCAATCATGGACACAGCCTCATCAATGCTGTATCCCTTCTTGGTTTACAATTGTTTGAAGCAGATGGACAATTTTAAAACATTTTGCCTGCTCTCCTAAATCACCTCAATTGATACATTCTCATCAAGGAAATCACCTGGGTTATTTTCGAGATCTTGCTACAGGCTGCCTACTACCCAATATCCATTTCTTGCTTCTTCCTGATCAAATGCCTTTTAATACCTAGTCAAAATTCACTAACATGTTATTCACATGGACTAAGGTTTACCTTTTTCTATTCAGCATACTTGTTCTGTTATTATCCAAATTTACTTGTAGTGTGCACATTCTAGTAAAATGTAAACTCAAAATCATTTTTATTTATGTCAATTGATATAACTTTATTATGTATTCCCCAACTTTTCCTACTATCATGGTGTTCCTAAAATCCATCTTGTATATGAACCACATTATTTGCAACATAGAGTTTTTCATTAATGCCTCAAAAGAGACAGCTTACTAACTGGTCCCCAGTGCCCTACCAGAATGCAATTGCATTACATGGGTAAATGCTTTACTCCCGGGAATATTTTATCTTTCCATTTCATCACAAGGTCAGTTGTAGCCTTACTTATGTTCCATTTTTCAACATTAATTTCATTTAGGATACGTATGTTTAATCATCTATGACTCTAATTTAACATCTATAGTTATATTGTCTTGTTCATTTAAAAATTACCTGAATACAATTTAACATGCTCTTTTATTCAATATATGTGTTGTGTTCTTGTCTACACCAATAGATGACCTAATGAATACAATTATAGTTGACTGGCAAAAAATAGATTTTTATTTTTTCATTAACACCTTCTGAAAGATCTTTGAAACTTTGCAGGAACATGCTAAGAATTCAACAGGTATGGATGTAAAAAGTCCTATAAATGTCATTTATTTCACTAATGACTTCCAACTGTGTTCCTTAGGGATTATCCAAATCATAGAACATGGAATTTCAGAGGAATTACTATCCCCTAGAAACAGTTGTAAGTTATTACATAAATATCTCAACTCTACTCCTTTGGTTGGACTGATTCTGGGAAAGCAGCAGAAAATGGTCCAAGTTGCTGGGCCTGTACATGGGAGACCTGGATGAAGCTCCTAGTTCCTGGCTTTGGTTCAGCTCACCCACTGCCATTATGGCCATTTGGGGAGTGAACTAATGGAAGGAAGATCCTCTCTCTCTCTCTCTCTCTCTCTCTCTCTCTGTGTGTGTGTGTAACTCTTTCAAATAAAATAATTTTTTTTTTTACAAAAAGAGGTAAAGTCTGTCTTTGGGAGGTGATTAAACTATGAGAGCTCTGGATTAGCCTAGTGCCCTCTTAAAATGGCTTGAGGATCTTGACCTTCCACAGCATCTATCCATCCTCTGCAGAGGACACAGCAACAACACACAATTTTGAAGCAGACAGCAAACCTTCACCAGACACCAAATCTACTGACACTTGATAATGGATTGCCCAGTCTCTCAGAACTAGAAGAAACAAATGCCTTTATTTACGAATTACCCCATCTAAGATATTTTGTTACAGCAGTAGGAACAGAAGAGAACTTCTTCTCCCTCTTGTTACTCTTCCTCTCTTAGAGGTTTTCCATGAATTTGCCAAATAAGCTACCTGTTTTTGAATCCTTACTTCAAGGTCTGTTTCTAGAGGGAATCCAAATTTAAAAAGAGGTCAGAGGCATTAGTCTTCAGAACTGTAACAAGTTATTCCTACCGGGGCCGGCGCTGTGGCGCACTGGGTTAATGCCCTGGCCTGAAGCGACTGGCATCCCATATGGGTGCCGGTTCGAGACCTGGCTGCTCCACTTCTGATTCAGCTCTCTGCTATGGCCTGGGAGAGCAGTGGAAGATGGTTCAAGTCCTTGGGCCCCTGCACCTGCACAGAAGACCCAGAAGAAGCTCCTGGCTCCTGGCTTCGGATTGGCGTGGTTCTGGCCCTTGCAGCCAACTGGGGCACTCCCAGTTGTGAACCATCAGATGAAAGATTTCTTTCTCTCTCTCTCTCTCTCTGCCTCTCCTCTCTCTGTGTAACTCTGACTTTCGAATAAATAAATAATCTTTAAAAAAATAAATAAATATTTCCTACCTTCATCTTTTTTGCTTGTGGGAAATAATAGAGCAAAACATCATTGTCATTTATTAATCATAAAATGGAAATAACAATGATTATTTATGATAATTTATAAGCCTACTAGAAGGGAAAATGAGACAGGGTATATAATGCAGATAACACAATCTCTCCAAATAGTAAGTGTCCAGAGAATCTTAATTATTGTTACTATCATTGTTTTAATCCTGAGGCACATATTGTCTTGTTTTAATTTTTAAAATATTTAATAGAGAAGCAGAAACAGAGATGGAAGGAGAAAGAGACAGACGTGGAAAGCTCCCATTCATTGGTTCAGGCTCTGCATGCTTGCAGTGGCTGGGGTTAGAACCATGAGCAGGACCTCAATCAAGATCTCCCATGTGGATGGCATGGACTTATTTTGTGCCATCACCTGCTCCCTCCCCGAGTCTGCATGGGGAAGAAGCTGGTACTGGGAGCCAAGATCTGAACCCAGGTACTCTATCTAGACATGGTGCCTTAATCAGCATCTTAATCACCAGATTCAATGTCTGCCCCTCTTTCCTTGTTATAAGCAAACAACTTATTGAACATCTACTACTTGACAAAATTTCAATATGAGAATATTAAATCTCCAGAAAACAGAATTGTGGTACAAATGCTGTCAACATCTCCCTGAATGCAAAGCCATTTTTATTGAGAAAAACCTGGAGAAGGATTAACAGCACTAGAGTAATAATGTCCTCACTAGCAGGATAATGAGGCTAAGGTTTGAAATTCCACGCCCAAATGAAAAACTCTGAGTATATTTGCAGGAGAAAAATCACAAACAGAATAGAGTGAAAAATAGTCCCAAATCTCTACCTCTCACTACAGCTATACCCTCTGGGTAACTGCAGAAACTTTCCTTATGAAGTAGAGTCTACTTCCCCATCCTTTAAATCTAGCCTGGTCTTGAGATTCACTTTGTTAAAAGAATGTATATGAAGTGACAGTGTGCTTCTCTCCAGCCTGGGCTTTCCAAAGCCAATATGCTTCCTTTTTCTTTCTCAGAGCCCTCCTTGATTCCTTGTGAACAAGTCCAGAGTAACCTGTTGAGGATGACAGATATGGATGGGTCCAGACATCCCCATCTCCTTAGTTACAGCCAATTAACCAGAATAAATGTAATGGAATTCATCCTGGAGCAGCTGGCTCTGCTGGTTGAAATAGATGCACCTCTTCCAATCAAACATAATTTTGGTGCTTGCCAGGACTTAGTCCTTGGCTTCCTTTTACATCTAAAAACCACTTGCTTTGGTTATATCATCACATCTGTTGGTTCCAAATGCACCTATATGCTAAGTCCCACATTTTTATCTCCTACCTAGATTTTTCTCCTGAACATCAGACTCCTATGACTGCAAAACTACCCAACATCTCCACTGAAAAAAGACATATACTCAATGGTTACTGTCAAAGTCTGAACTCCTGATGTTTCTCCAGAAACTTATTTTTCCCATAGTCTCCCCTTTCTTAATAGAAGGACATTTGGTTCTTCTAGATAATCAGGCCAAAAACCCTGGAGTCAGCCTTGCTTCTTCTTTCTCTCATATCCCATATCCAAGTCTGAAAACATCCTACCTTCAAAATATATGAGGTGGAGCCAGTGCCGTGATATACTCCGCTTGCAATGCTGGCATCCCATATAAATGTTGGTTTGTGTGGTTGCCTGCTCCACTTCCCATCCAGCTCTCTGCTATTAGCCTGGTAAAACAGCAGAATATGGCCCAAGTACTTGGACTCCTGCACCCACATGGGAGACCTAGAAAAAGCTCCTGGCTTTGGATATGCCCAGCTCTGGCTGTTGTGGTCATTTGGGGAGTGAACCAGCAGGTGGAAGTTCTCTCTGTCTCACCTTCTTTCTAATGCTGCCTTTCAAATAAATAAATACATATTTTATATATAAAATAAATTTTATATAAATATTTCAATATATAAATATTTCCTATATATGTGTATATGTACACACACACACACACACACATATATGGCTTAGGTCACTGTTCACCACTCTTCACAGCTATAAGCCCTGTCATATCACCATCATACCTTGCCTGAATTATTCTCTCCCAATGCCCTCCTCATCAGTCTTCATGCTTCTGCACTTTGCCTCTCTCAACAGAGAAGCCAGAGTGTCTTCTGTAAAATGTTTAAGGTCTGGTCTGCTGCTCGTATTCTCCAATGGCTCCTTTATTCCTTAGATTAAAGGCCATAGTGTTGACTTAACTCCTAAGGCCCTATTTGATTGACTCCTGAACTCCCTGACCTAACTCTCTTTGGCACTCTCCCTCATTCACTTCATTGTATCCACGACGTTCTCCTATCTCAAAGCCTTGGCACTGACTGCCCTTTCTGTGATGCTCTCCCGTGTTTCTACACCGGTAAATTCCTCCCCTCCTTCAAATGCCACTTTCATCATGAGGGCTATTCTGACCACCCTATTTATAATCATAGCATTTACCACCATCCATAGGATCCCTTCTGGTCCCCCTTATCCCACTCTATTGTTTTATTTTTCAATTAAAAACATTGTTTATATTTATTTGGAAGAGAGATTGATTTGTAATCCACTAGTTTATTTCCTAAATGCCCAAACAGCTGAGTTGGATCAGATCAAAGCCAGGAACCAGGAGATCCACCTAAGTCTCCCCCATGGATGGAAGGGGACAAGTACTTCAGTCATCACCTGTTGCCTCCCTAGGTGCACATTAGCAGGAAGGAACTGGGAGTAGAGACGGCACTTGAACTGAGATACTCTGAAGTGGGATGGGGGTGTCCCTACTTTTTAAAGTATAGATCACCCTCTGATATTCTATATATTAATGTATTATACTTACTGTTTAATGTCTAAATTTCCTTTCATAGAAGGGATTTTTATTTGCCATGGCCATTGATATGCTTCCACATGCTTAAATTTCAGAGCTCAATTTATATCTGTTGAATGAGTAAATGACTAGTTGTGTAAGGTCATTGTAATATATGTCCTCTTTTGAAATCTGGCCCATCAAAGAACAAAGCATAAGTAAATAGGCACCATCTGCTGTGGTCTGGATATGGTTTGAGTGGGTCCCTAAAGATTCGTGTGCTGGAAACTTGGTCCCCAGGGAGGTGATGTCACAAGGTGATAGCATTTTTTAAGCCACGGTGTCCAGTGGAAGGTAAATCATTAGGAGTACTGAGCTCAGTACCCACAAGTGAGTTAGCTATCACTGGAGCAAGGTGTTAGGAAAAGAACAAAGCTGGCCCCTGACAGGCTGCCTGCCTTACCATGTGATCTCTTCCACATGTGCTGTCACCATCATGTGCCAGCCATGAGATCTTCATCAAGAACAACACACAGAGCAGCGCCTGATCTTGGATTTCATCCTCTAAAACTATGATTTAAATATACTTCTTTTCTTTATAAAAGTACCCAGCTGTCTCTCCCCCTCTTCGTGGAGGAACGACACAGGACCCTGCGCTGTTCTTTCGTCTGCTCGGCCCTCCCCGGGTTTGCTGCTGGTTCTTCCCGGGTTGGCTACTATCCCTTCCACCTCCGTGGAAGGGCGGTTCCCCCTGGCCGCTTTCCCCACTTCCGCAGGGGAGCGGCACACCGCCGGCCGGCTCTTCTCGGGGGCTGCACAGGTGTTCCTTCAGCTAGATGTTCCCCTTAGATGTTCCTGGTGAATTCCGTCTCTCTCCTCCTTTATAGTCCTCCTCCGCCAATCCTAACTCGGCTGCCCACACGCCGAGTACGCTGCTCTCCTCTAATCAGGAGTAGGTCCTACAGTTTATTGGTTGAACTGGAGGCAGCTGCGTAGAAGCTGTTTTCTCCTCTCCCAGCGCCATATTGTGGGAGAGCAGATGCATAGAATAAGTCTTAATTCCAGTAACTCAGTCCAGTCCGGGTTGCTCCCCACACCCAGCCTCGAATGTTTTGCTGTAGCAATAGAAAATTGGTTAAGACATTGACTCAATCTACTAGTTCAGCGACCAACTGTAAAATCAAAGGTTTTTCTGCAGCTAATTCATATCCCGGTCTGAGTAGAAAAGAAAATCCTCTTCAATGGTCAAGCTGTATTCAATTTTTAAAATAAAAGTGAAGTCTGAGAAGATAGCAAGCTACTCGTATCATCTTGGTATCCTAAACAAATAACTCCTCTAGGGCCAACTTCCAAATTTTCTGTCTCATTTGTTTTTCATGACTTTTTAGTAAGGTAGTGATAACATTATTCATAGTCACCCTGCATGATTCCAGTATTGATTTCTAACCATTCCATAGGATGCATATTATTTATAAGTTTCTATTTCACTGCTGAGGGCATGGTTGCATTCTGAATGTTTTTATTTTCCAGATGATAATATCATATAAAACATAACAATATTCTTTTGAGTTTTGATAATCCCTACCTCCAGCAAGCTCAAGATTATATTATTTCTTTTTTCATTTCAGTTTAATTCAAATGAAACTCAAGAAGAAGTTCTTTATAATTTTCCAGTGTTGAAAGAATATTTAAATAGTTGCAGAAGACTATCAAACTATGCAAATATTTCTTCCAAATACACAAGCTCCACTCTTAAAAATGTTATACTAGCACAGTAGTTTTTCACATGTTTTCTCTAAATTGGAATTTTCTTAAAATGTCATTCTCTAAAATATCACTTTTAAAAAAGGCTTATTTATTTATTTATTTGAAAGACAGAGTTGGAGAGGGAGAGGGAGAGGGAGAGGGAGAGGGAGAGGGAGAGGGAGAGGGAGAGGGAGAGGGAGAGGTCTTGCATCTGCTGGTTCATTCCCTAAGTGTCAAAATAATTTGGTCTGGGCCAGGATTAAGCCAGGAGCCTGGAACTCCATCCATATCTCCCATGTTGGTGGCAGATATCCTAACACTTGGGCCATCTTCTCTGTTTTCTCATGGGCATTAGCAGGGAGCAAGATGGGAAGTAGAGCAGTTGGGTCTTGAACCAGCAGCCATATGGGAGGCTGGCGTTTCAGGTAGTAGTTTAACCCATTATGCCACAATGCTTGGCCCCATAAAATGTCATTTTCTTATATTCAAATTATTAAATAAATTAGCCCATATTTAAAGGAAATAAGCTTAAGACACAATATGTAAGGGTAAAATGATCCAAAAACAGAGAAATCTTATCCTCTAATTCAAAAATGACAAATTCAAAAGACTTCAAGGAGCAAGATGGATGAGGAATCAAACCCAGAAACTCCCATTTTGGGAGTGACTACATGCCACTCCCATAAAAGCTTTTAAACTCATAAATTTAGATACTACCGGGCTACAAAGGAGAGGGGGAGTAAATTCTATTTGGAGTAGTAAAGAGATAGGACACATCTTGGAGATAGCTATTATCTTTAAAAAAAAAAAAAGAAGAAGAAGGAAGAAAGAAAAAGAAAACACCTTCATAAGGGATAAAACAAATATAGTAGCCTGATGGTAAACAGTAGGGAGTAACAGTGATTGTGGGAAAGTGAACACATTATGATCTGTCTATGGTAGAGATGGCATCTATTGAGATACAGTGGAAGCTTGCTATGAAGAAATACAATCAATGTTGCCAAATTTTGCAATTCTGTATTTGTGAATATTTTTAAAAAAGAAAAAACAGAAATCTGGATTTTTCTGGGAAATTTCACACATGGAGGCCATAAAACTGGAAATTGTACTCTACGCTGATTCCAAATATTTAGGTACTTATTAGAATTTACAATGTTCTAACCTTCAAATATTAAAAGGACAAATTATATTTCAAGGTCTCCAGCTGCTATGCCCTGACTCCTACTTATTTGTGGATTCTAGATGTTATTATTTCAACCAATATAGATTCCCTATATGCTAAGCAGGTACTTCTTAGCAATCCAAGTTAAAGTACACATAGCAACTGCTGTCATACTTATACAGGGACATTAAAATCAGTTCTAATTACCACTCCAGAATCGTATGTCTTTGGGAATCCTAGAATCCATAGAAGTATATTTGAATAGAAACCTGAAGGGAGATCCCCTTGCTTAGACCACTTACTTTGATCCATTTCCTTCCCAAGTCTTCTGCATTTTTCCTGATTTTATGCTGCATGTTACTATGGAAAAAGGGGTGCCCAAGACTTGGGCAGACCTGAATAAAACCCCAGGTTTCAGTATGAAAAAATCAATTTATGTTTGATCATCATTGATATCACCAATCAGGCATATTCCTATCTGGTTTGGGACAATAGAGGAGTCAGTGTAAGTTATCTCTGCTAATCAAATAAGTATTCTTTTTTTTTTTTTAATTTTTGACAGGCAGAGTGGACAGTGAGAGAGAGAGAGAGAAAGGTCTTCCTTTGCCGTTGGTTCACCCTCCAATGGCCGCTGCGGCTGGCGAGCTGCAGCCAGCACATCATGCTGATCCAAAGCCAGGAGCCAGGTGCTTCTCCTGGTCTCCCATGTGGGTGCAGGGCCCAAGCACTTGGGCCATCCTCCACTGCACTCCCTGGCCACAGCAGAGAGCTGGCCTGGAAGAAGGGCAACCGGGACAGAATCCGGCGCCCCGACTGGAACTAGAACCCAGGGTGCCGGTGCCGCAAGGCGGAGGATTAGCCTATTGAGCCACGGCACCAGCTCAAATAAATATTCTTAATGTTTCTCAAGAACCTCAGTTTACTTACTGTACTATGAAAGCAGGCACCTACCTTATGGATTGATTCGTCACTTTCTTTTCAGTGTGTTGAAGTCTCTACCTCATACTTATTTCTATATTTTTGTCTTTTTTTTCCAACCAGAAATAGGTAAGGTGTATTAACCTTTTCCTCCACTTATTTTTTATTTATAAAACATGGAAAACTAGTATTAATATAGAGCTTTTGTTTTTTAAGGAAATATATACCATTTCTACTTTTGATTCCAGAATTTTAAATCATTTTGCATATGTATTCAAATTTTTTCAGTCTGTAATATCCATTCACCCACACAAATTTATTTAAGACCTGACCTATGCATGCACAATGCTAGATGATGGAAATACAAAGATGAAGAAACAAGATATCTGCTTTAGAGGAATCTAGTGTAATAAAGTGGTCAAGTAAGATAAGATCTACAAAACATTATGATGAATACTTGAGAGGAATAACCCATAACCATAGGGAAGAATTTTTTGAGTAAGAGATTGGTGGTAGCTGAGTAGGAAGTTTTTAGTGATGAGGTAACAATTAGGGAATTGGATGTTTATTTGGGGAGTAGGAATAAGATAAGGAGAACAGATAGGAGGCCATTACAAGATCTAAGTGAAACATACAAAGGGGAGCAGCAGGCACTCAATTATGTGAGTCATCACTGCTGCCTTCCAGGTTACGCATTAACAGTAAGCTCAGATTTGAAGAGGGACCCGGACTTGAAAGTGGGTAGCCTGATACAGGATTTGGGGAACCCAACCAGCATCTTAACCAGTATGCTGAATGCCTACCACAAAAAAAAAAAAAAAAAATCAACTGTTGATTCACTCCCCAGATGCTCACAATGACTCGGGATGAGGGAGGATGAACCTGCAAATGATGAATTCAATCTAGGTCATCCACATGGGATGCAGGTACCCAATTACTTGGGCCATCACTGCTGTTTCCCAGGGTCTGAAAGTTGGAGTCAGGAGCAGGAATGAGGAATCAAACCCAGAAACTCCCATTTTGGGAGTGACTACATGCCACTCCCATAAAAGCTTTTAAACTCATAAATTTAGATACTACCGGGCTACAAAGGAGAGGGGGAGTAAATTCTATTTGGAGTAGTAAAGAGATAGGACACATCTTGGAGATAGCTATTATCTTTAAAAAAAAAAAAGAAGAAGAAGAAGGAAGAAAGAAAAAGAAAACACCTTCATAAGGGATAAAACAAATGACAGTCTTCCTCAGTGTCCATGGGAGATTGGTTCAAGACTCCCTGCCCTGGAGAATACCAGAATCTGAAGATGCTCCAGTTCTTTATAGAAAATGGTACAATTTTTGCATATAGCCTACTACAATACTCTGTATAGTTTAAATGATCTCTAGATTACTTACAATTCCTAATATAATATAAATGCTATGTAAATACGTCCTATAGTGTATTGTTTAGGGGATAATGAGAAGAAATGTTCTGCAACACTCAGAACAATTTCTCTTCCTGAATATCTTTGATCTGCAGTTGGCTTAATCCATAGATGCAGAATCCACAGATGTGGAGGGCTGACTGTATGATTTAACTCAAGGCATAAGTAGCTGCTATTTTAGTGTTAGTGGAGAAGTTTTGTCTGTGTTACTATCTCAAAAGCTGGGGAAGAAACATTGTCCTCAAAACCACATGGATGAAGGTAGCTCTAAGCTCTGTTTCAGTGATTTTTTCTCTTTAACCCCTCCCCCTCTTCCATCAGTATTTTTACTTTTAGAGGTTAAATCATACTGATGTAGCAACTGTTCCTACAGTGGGGAAGATTCTTTTCTGAAAGTATAAATGTTCTACTTTTCTAGGATGTAAATTATAATGGAGCTAGAAGATTAAGCAAAAGGGGCCACTCAGCTGGTAATTAGCTAAAAACATCAATCTTACAAAAACACCCTTGACATGACTCCACTGACCACATCCTTAGAAGCAGAAACATGAAGTTCCATTTAGAAATCAACAAAGAGTTTGTACTGAAAAGTAAAGCTAACAACTGAAGAGTATGTGAGAGATCTTATATGTGGGACAAAAGGTATGTTTGTCTTCTTCCCTCCCTCCCCTACACACACTTCTACCTTGCCTTCTGTCTTTCTCCTCCCTATTCCATAAATTGCTATTAAAAGATAACAGAGGGGCCAACATTGTGGCAAAGTGGGTAAAGCCACTCTCTGTGATGCTGGCATCCAGTATGAGCACCAGTTCAAGTCCGGGCTACTCCACTTCCAATCCAGCTCTCTGTTAATGACCTGGGAATAGCAATGGCCCAAATGCTTGGGCACCTGCACCTACATGGGAGACCCAGAAGAAGCACCTGGCTCCTGAATTCAGTCTGGCCCAGCCCCAGCCATTGTGACCATTTGGGAAGTGAATCAATGGATGGAAGATCTCTGTTTCTTTCTCTCCCTCTCCCTCTTCTCCCTCTCCCTCTCTTTCTCCTTCTCTCTCTTTCTCTGCCTCTGTCTCACTGTAACTCTCACTTTCAAATATATATGTTTAAAGAAGTAATGGAATCAATATTGTTTGCATAAAGTCCTCATGATTCATTTGGGCAGTGGGGCAATGGGGTAGTAGGGATATGAACCAGTACTTTAAAGTGCAAAGATACTTCTGATTGCCAGTTTTTCTTTACTGCCAATGAAACAAATGGCAACTCCTTTGAAAACTGGTAAAGGTATTCACACCCTGGACATCTGCTTAAAAATGTAAGTTGAATCTGCTTATTATACAAACAACTAAATATTGACTGTTGGTTTTGATCATGCAGTTAATCATATTACTGAACACAGCAAGGCAATAAGCGCATTCACTTTCCCTTTTCATGAGGAATCTGCACAAACAGAAATGCTGAATCTAAGGATTGGAAAATACTGGAGAGTCACAGTGGGTTGATTAACCCAGTGATTTTCAAATTATTCAAGGTTGAAAGACTCGAAACAAAACTTCTCCTCTTATCCATTGAGCTTCTGCCTACAACAATGCTAGTAGACTTTGGATGCAGATGATCCAGAGCTAAACCTTGTTTTCCTCCCCTATCCAACTGCACGGTACTTTGCCTTGAGTGAATTCATGGTGTTCTTAGGAAGACTAATTAAGGAACCCAGGTAAAATACTTGGGTGATGGCTTAACACATCTTGTTCACTCTGTTAACTATAATCACAGAGAAGCAGTCTCTCTTATCTATATTGCTGTTGCTTGAGCAGCTGATTATGGCTATGTGGGAACAGTTGAGTGCTATCACTTAAAAATAGTTTCCTGACCTGGAGGACCAATCCTAACACTGAGGTCATATGAGTACAAATGAAGTGCTATAAACTATGGATCTGAATACTTAAATATTATAAATCAAGTGAAACATTGCTATACTTTTTATCTTCCTGGTTTGACAAATATGCCTTTACCATGATATGAGAAAAATTCCAAGATAGCCTAAATTTAATCACAATGTCTGGTGGATGGAGGAAGGAAGATATAAGGGAAATTAGTTAACAGCTTTGAATGAAATTTAAAAAAGTCTGTTTTATATTCCTGAATGTACAGTGAAACCAAATATCATCACGTTCCACCACCAGGGTCACCAAACCCTGCTTAAATATGAATTTTCTAGGCTATTAACCCCAACCAATCCACAAGCAATGGTTATTTCTCCTCATTGACTGCCCTTCTATTCAAAAGCTTTCCCAAGAAGGGGCCATCAAAGAAGGAGGTAACTTTCTCTGAAGGGAGAAGAGAACTTCCACTTTGATTATGGCCTCGTATAAATAATGTCAGAGTTTGTGGACTTAAGAGGCTTCCATAGCCTAGGCAGCTCATGGCAAGAGCCTTGGGTGATCACTGACATCATAAATAAGAGTGTCAATTGTTAAATCAACAACAGAGTCACTGTGCACTTGCTCCCCACGTAGGACCACTGTCCTTAATGAGTTGTACTATGAGAATTAACAGTAAAACTAGTCTTCAAACAGTACTTTGTACTTTGTGTCTGTATGGGTGCAAACTTGAAATCTTACTATAGAGTTGATCTTCTGTATATAAAGATAACTAAAAATGAATCTTAATGAAGAATGGAATGGGAGAGGGAGTAGGTGGTGAGACAGTTTGGGGATGGGAGGGTGGGTATGGGGGGGGGAGAACTGCTATAATCCAAAAGTTGTACCTATGAAATTTATATTTATTAAATAAAAGCTTTCTATAAAAAATAAAAAAAGCTTTCCCCACTTCCTGTTATCCTGCCCCTCTTATCTACACTCAACATAGACTCAACATAAACAGTTATGCCATCCTTCCCCAAGTTTTCACAATAAAAATGCTCTTGGTTCTAATGGACATTTTCCCTATTGCAATCTAGCCTTGTTGCTGGTAGTTACTGAAACATAGGACTCGGTCCTTTTTCTGATCAGTATATATAATGGCTCAATCCTTCCATTTCACAGCTCCCTCAGTTTCAAGAGTTTTGGTGTAATAATAGCCTAGAAGCCAGGTTTAAATTTAGGATACATGGGTTCCAGAACATAGCAAAACAAAGAAAACCAGCCTTGCTCCCTTTCTCTTTCTACCCTGTCCTCCAGCACCCATGTGTGGATGATATTTCTACCTGTACCAAGCCCCATCCATATCCCCTGTTATTTCTTTTTTTTTTTTTAATTAAAAAAAATTTTTTTGACAGAGTTAGACAATGAGAGAGAGACAGAGAGAAAGGTCTTCCCTCTGTTGGTTCACCCCCAAAATGGCCACTATGGCTGGCGAGCTGCGCTGATCTGAAGCCAGGAGCCAGGTGCTTCCTCCTGGTCTCCCATGCGGGTGCAGGGCCCAGGCACTTGGGCCATCCTCCACTGCCTTCCCGGGCCACAGCAGAGAGCTGGCCTGGAAGAGGAGCAACCAGGTTAGAATCCGGCATCCCAAACGGGACTAGAACCCAGGGTGCCGGCGCCGCAGGCAGAGGATTAGCCTAGTGAGCCACGGCGTCAGCCCCCTATTATTTCTTTATCCCCCTTTGGGCCCAGGATCAGGGTCAGGGAATCCCAGAATCCCAGGTTTGTAGAGCAATGCCTGGCAGGGGATTAAGGACTCCAGGTGGTATGTGGAATCTTGGAATGGCACAGAGGAACATGGCTACAGAGGTCTGCAGAGGCTGGCGGCCAGGGGTGGCAGAACCCTCTAATATGCAGTGACCTGGATAAGGAGCTCTTTTGGCAATTTAAGATTACTTTTTTCTGTCTTATTTTTAGTGCAAGTGAAAAAGAATGTTCTTTTTTCTCCCCTTTCATTCATAAGTCATCTTCTTCCCCCCCACCAAATAAATAAGTAAAAATCTTTTAAAAGGCAACAACATAAATGTTAAACTACATGTATAGTTACAGACATTTCCTATTTATGATAAGAACTGCAGTGAGATACAAATTGATATGGACGATTTTTCTTTTAAAAGAAAAATATGTACCAAAGTTCTTTGAACCAAGAGCTCAGTATTCATGGTGGACTAAATTCAAGCAAGAATGTAGTACTGGACCAGTGTAAGACAATACAGAAAAAAATAGAACTTAGACTTGTGCTGGTGCCCAGTCTACCTCCAAACTGTAACTCTTGCTTCTTCTCAACTGTTTCCTTCAGATCTTCAGATTGTCCTTTCCATAGATGTCGTCTCAACTGAAAATGGAAAGAACAAAAAAAAAAAAAAAACCTCCTGCCAGTATATGGGGATCAATCCAAGTTCTTCCTGAAATGTCACGACTAACTCTAGGAGAAAAAATGTATCTCCTGCATGGGGCACCCACACTATACCTTTATAAATGATGCACATCACAGTGAATATCATGACTTGATGTTAAACTCCTACATCACAGCAAGTTCCCTATAGGAGGAAAAGGAGAAATGGTTGATATTCCAATGTTTGCTCCAATTCACGGAGTAATGGGCATTTTGATTGTTGCTTTTGTTTATGTTCAATTTGTTTTTGGCTGTTTAGCACCTATCATATCTCTTTTGTTTATGTTGCTGGAGAAAGGATGGTTAGCCTGTTAATCAAGGCTGGGTATTTAGGGCAAGCTCCAAACCTAATAATCAGAGGGCTATGGTCAAGCCCTTAGCAAGTTATTCTTGGTTGGAGCCTATTTCTCAAGTACCTGACATCTAGACCTGTGAACTAACCAAGTTCTTGTCTGCTTCCAAGCTTTCTTTTCTGTATGTTTATTCTATTTTTTTTGGGGGGGGGCTGCTGGGGAGTGGGGAGGAGTGGGTGTCTCTCTCTCTCTCTCTCTCTCACACACACACACACACACACACACGGCTGTTATTTTAGCTACCAGATAGCCTTTTAGTAAATTCCTTTTGCTCAAGATAGGCAGTTTCTTTCATTTGCATGCAAACTAAGAGTCATTGCTGATACACTTGGCAGAGCCCCTGACAAAACAGATAATCAATGATTGTTTGCTGCATAAATGAATAATTATGATCTGAATGTGTATCACCACCATATTTGTAAAATAGTGAGTTTTTTTTCTGATTCATAAAATAAGATGTTATCATGGACTATATATTCAAAATTTGAAAGGCATAAAAATCCATATTTCTACCATTCAGAAATCACCTAATTTTTGCTTTTTGTTCATTTTGTATGCCTACATGATATTTGTATTTCACTAGCACATTATGATGACACAATGTATGTACTTTTGCATGTGGTTATTTACACATAAAAATCTGGTGAAGGTTGCTCCATTTCATTACATCATCAATAGAAGTATCCTTTTCAATGCCTACATGAATAGTGTGTTATCATGGAACCTTAAATATCTCTAACCAGTCTCCAATTTTTAGTTATGCTTGTTGATTTTAATTTTAAAATATAAAATGTGCTGAAAATCCTTTATAGTAACTTGTCTGCATAAACTTCTTTAGCAAGGACTAAAATAAACATAAAATAAAAAGAAATAATTGCATCACGTAATTTGAGCTTTAAAAAGTTTTTGACAAATATTTTCAAGCAGTTTTCTAGGAAGATTATATCATGTAACCCACCCACCCCCCACTAGTATTAGATGAGAATGCCTTTCTCATAGCATCATTGCCAGTTTTGAGTATTACTTTGTATAACTATTTTTCACTCATTTAATATATAAAATATAGCATCTCATTTTTAAAATTTGCATTCCTACAATCAAAACAGAATATTCATTAAATAGATAGGCATCTCAAAACATGGAATTATAAGATAAGCTTATTTTGGTATAAAAAATTTTAAAAGATTTATTTATTTATTTGAAAGGCAGAGTCATGGAGAGAGAGGAGACACAAAGAGAGCTCTTCCATCCGCTGTTTCACTCCCCAAGTGGCCACAATAGCTGGACCTGGGGGGATCTGAAGCCAGGAGCCAGGAGCTTCTTTCAGGTCTCCCAAATGGGTGGCAGGGGCCCAAGGACTTGGGCCATCCTCTGCTGCTTTCCTTGGTGCATTAGCAGGGAGCTGAACCACAAGTGGAGAAACCAGAACTAGAACCGGCGTCCATATGGAATGTAGCACTCTGTACCAAAAATTTTGCAGTAAATCTCATGCAAAGTTGTATGTAAATCTGCCTCTTTATTTCTTCCTTTGAAGTGCTTATTCTGATAGCTGGATAATCCAATTGGTGTGCTATTTTTTTTACTGATTTATAAGGATTCTTCAGTGCTATTATTACCTGTCCTACTACACTTGGTATCATTATGTTCTGCTTTAAGATATTTTTTGTATACACAAGTCTAAAGCATACTCAAATCCATATGCACTTTTTAAAAAAAATTTAATTCAGAGAGTCATATAAGTGGATATGCCTAGTTGGATGTTTCCCATACACTTAGCCAATTTCCTTGATATTTCTGTCAAATATTCCTATTTCATAATGTTTTCTCCATCACATTTCTGTTTCCAAAAATGATTTGTTTCAAAGCTATGCTGTTTCATCAAAGTACTTATCAATTCTTGAACTGCAACTACACTATTATAGTGATTGTATTAGATGATCAGTTTTATTTTTACTTCTGCAAGGGCAAGCCTTCAACACCATCTGCCTACCTCTACACTACATCTATCTGTTACAGCCCCCAACACCACATCACTACTTATGTGCACCCACCACCTCCATGTGTAGCTACCACCACCCAACTCTATCACCATAACTTTTCTGCAAAATTTTATATAGTTACACAATTTATATAGTTATTCTTCCAGATGGATATTAGAGGCACTTTGTCAAATTCTCCCAAATCCCAATAAAATAAAACTATATAATTGACCTGGGAAAAATAACCATTGAATAATATCTTCCTAATCAAATACATTTTTCATTTATTTGTTTCTTAGATTACATGTATAAATAAAATTTTACAACTTTCTACATAGACTGTCAAATATTTGTTATTATTCTCAAGTATGCTATGTACATTTACTATTTTTCCTAGGTTATTTATATGTTTGTTTTTCCTGATAGGAAGTTTATTGGTCAGTTTTTTTTTTTTTTTAAGTATCAAGGGGCTGGCGCTGTGGAGTAGTAGGTTAAGCCGCCGTCTGCGGCACCAGCATCCCATAAGGTGCCAGTTGGAGTCCCAGCTGTTCCACTTTCCATCCAGCTCCCTGCTAATGGCCTGGGAAAGCAGTGGAAGATGCCCCTGCACCATGTAGGAGCCCCAGAAGAGGCTCCTGGCTCCTGGCTTCGGATTGGTCCGGCTTCGGCTGCTGCAGCCACTTGAGGAGAGAACAAGGGGCTGGAAGACCTCTCTCTCTCTGTCTCTCCCTCTCTCTGTAACTCTGCCTCTCAAATAAATAAGTACATCTAAACAAAAAAAGTTAAAGTATACAACTTAATGGTTTAATGCACAAACTTCTGCAGGCATCACCACAATCAATTTCAGGCATTTTTATCATTGACAAAAGAAATACTACCTCTATTTCACTTCAATCTCCTACATCCTAATCAATCACTAGTATGCTTTCTGTATTTATGGATTTGCCTGTTAATGAATAGAATCATTTTCCATTTTCTTTTTAGTTGGCAAATACTAGCATTTTTGGAGGTCGTTGATTGTTCAACATGTATGTTAAAACCAGTCACCTTATTGAAGTCTCTTAGTGCCTTTAGGTTTTAATTAATCCAATTGTATATTCATCATTTTAAAACAAAAATCAAAGCATGATATCTGATTTCTGGTTAACTTTACTTAACCATAGGCATTAAATGATGTTTTATTATTTCTTTTTTAAAAGTCAGCTTTTAGGAGAATAATGAGACCTGAAATTGAAGCCACCTTAGAAATCCAAATGTAACACATACTCCTGTGTTGAGCTCCATTCATTTCCCTTGGGCACTCAATCTTGCTATTCAAATCTACCAAGTGTGATTTCAATGAGATATTAAGTCACCTCTCATTTGGCTAAAACAGGAAAAATTAAAGAAGAAAACAATTGAGAGTTTGGACAGAAACACAGCACAAACTTGTACCCATATAAAGAGCAATTTGTCTCTTATTTTAACCCCAGGGTTAATAGCTAGAATGATTTTTAAAATAGAGCAGAGGGGGCCTTGTGGTGCAGTGGGTTACACTTCTGCTTCTGACACCAGTATCCCATATGTGAGTTCCAGTTCAAATCCCAGCTGCTGCACTTCTGGTCCAGCTTTCTGCTAACATACCCAGGAAGGCAGTGGAAATGGCCTAAGTATAAGGGTCCCTGCCACCCTTTTAAGAGACTAGAACAGAGTTCTTGGTTCCTTGTTTCTGCCTTGCCCAGACCCACCTGTTGTGACCATTTGGTGAGTGAACCAGCAGAGGAAGATCTTTCTTTCTGCCTCTCTCTGTCTTTTTAATACATATATGGATAAATGATTAAAAACAGTGAAATAGACTACGGCCCACTCAGATATTTTCAGAAAGAAATTACATGCTCTTCTACTCATGTACGTGAGTAGATTCTTTTCCCCACAAATAATAGGACCTACTAATTACTAATTCATCAAACATTTATTGAACTTCTGATAAATGTAGGAGTCCAAATTATTTAGAAACAATAGGCCTATTGTGACAATTATGAATAGGGACTGAAGAAAATCAGGCACACAGAAACTCAATAAATTACTGTTATTCATTATTATACATAATGTCCATTGTAATACATGATATTATTACTACTATTAATTTCTAGAAGGGTAAAAGCTTAGTTTATCATTGTCTTTATTGGCCCTAGCAAACAAACAAAAATGTAAAACATATTTGAAGATTATTTATTGACTCACTGATATATAGTCACAAAAACCTCAGTAGCCAGAAAATATTTTGATTCAATTCTTAACTTATAGCCTAAAACCAATTCATAGAAGATGTATTTGTTAAAGCCAAGAATACTCCTCTTTTGAAGTCAGAATGAGGTTCTAAATCGTTCTTTTTATCCAAGTTAGTTAAAAGGGAAAAAAAAAAACCTTCTAAAAATCAGACCTTTAAATTGGCACAGAAAAATGCTATGAGGCAAAGAATTTACTCCTCCACTCATTCACCATTTATTGAGCATCTTCTGCATGTAACATAAAAATCTGGCCAGCACAGAACTTGCAGACATTAAATGGTCAGACAAATATGAAATTGCAAACTGAGGTAAATGACACAGGAGGAAAGTAAAGAGACATATCCAAGATGTGGCTGGCTCAGTGTCCAAGCCTCTGGGAGTCTCTGGAAATTGTCTTAGTTGTATGAGTGGCATTTTACACAGGAAATTGATATGATCCTATCTGCTCTTGGTGAAGAGTTGGAGGCTCCAAGCAAGGCACCAGGGATCTCCTTAGAAAGGGACACTAGTGGTCCTCGTGGCAGATGATGACTTGAAGTTTGATGGTGATAAGAAGGATGGGAAGAAGAATCTAGCAAGACACACTTAGAGCTATCAGTAGGAGACAGAGTTTATATGACCATGTGAGTTTGGGATGTGGAGAAGAAATGGAGTGTCAAAGATAGTTCTTGGATTTCTGGCTAGGGTGATTTCATGGGCAGTGTGTTATTCATCAGGATAATGTTAATTAAAAATATGTTATCTCAAGAACTAAGGAAGGAAGGAAGAAAGGAAAGGTGGGAGGGAGGAAGGGAATATCCTTATGTTCTCAGAATTGTGTCTATGAATTACATTGAATCTGTTCTTTGTATTAATATTATGTTAACATGAAAAGATATCAGCAAAGACTAGAAAGTGTAAGGATATATTTGTTGCTGTTATTGTTTTGGTTTGCTTTTCCAAGTGTTAATAGTGTAGCAAAACAAGGCAGCAGCAACTTCCAGAAGTCAGTTTGGAAAGATTACATTTTGAGAAGCCTCTAGAAGACCTGGTACTACATTGTCTTGGTTTCCAGATAAGTGATATGCATGAGGGCACTTCAAAAAGTTAATGGAAAAGTATCATTAAAGGCTGTTTATTTCAGAGCAAAAGTTTTTTGAAACCCAAGTATAATTCCCATAATATGCATTTCCCATGAGCATATTTTTATTTGACAGAGAGAGAAGTAAAAAGAGAAAAGAGGGAGAGCTCTGACCCACTGATCCCCTCCCCAAATGCCTGCCATGGATAGGGCTGGGCCAGATCAAAATTGGGAGCTGATAACTCCATCCAAATCACCCACATGGATGGCAGGGATGCAAGTATTTGAACCATCATTTTCTGCCACCCAGGGTCCACATTAGCAGGAAACTAGAATCGGAGCAGATTCAGAATACTCTGAACATTTTGGACACATTTCTATGCACAAATTTCAAAATTTTTCAGCAAAAGTAGTCTTTTAATGCCATTTTTTGACAAACGTTTTCTGAAGTACCATTGTATAAATGACGTACTTTTGAATACTGTTTTCTCTAACATAGTTGGGGATATAAAACCTTAGATAGATTGTTTTAACAGTCCTTCAGTTTTTTCTAAACTCATTTTATTCTATCTTTATATTCTGCTCTTATGTTGACATCATCTTGTGTTGTGATTACACACAATTCTTCAGTCTATGTTGCTGTAATGGCCTTAGAAGCGTCTCCCAAACATTCATGTGTACCCAGAAGCTGTGAATGAGACCTTGTTTGGGAATCAGTTACTCATAGAAGTAATCACAAGGAGGTCATATTAATTTAGAGTGCATCCTAAATTCATATGAATGATGTCCTTACATGAAGATGAATTGTTTTTTATCCAAGGACACGCAGAAAGAATGTGCCCCATGAAGACAGCGGCAGAGACTGAAGTTATATCCAAGAACACCTGGGGCTGCCAGAACCTGAAAGTGGCAAAGGAAGATCCCCTGTTAGGACCTTGGAGGGAGCGAGGTCCTGTGGACTCTGCTTTTGGACTTCCAGCCTCCAGAACTGGGACAGGGTCAGTTTCTGTGGTTCTTAGCTGCCAAGTGTGCGGTTGTTTGCTATGGAAGCCCTAGGAAGTAAAATGGTTGCAAAGATTTAAATGAAATCACCTATTTGAAACAACCTTGTTTCATACAGGGCACAGAATGGGGGTTCAATAAACATACATGTCTTTTCTCTTAATGGTCATCACTATTTTTATGGTGGTTTATAAGTAATCTTCATACCTACTCATTTAGTACGTCCTACTATTCCTAAGCCTGTTTCACAGATGAGAAAATTGAGGCTTGGGAAAGTTAAACAGCTTTCCCATGACCACAAATCTAAACTTGAAAGAGGCCGGGGCAAAGTCAGCTCTGTGTTATCAACCAAGACTATATCTATTGTGGCCTAGTAGAATAAGCCTCTGCCTCCGGTGCCAGCATCCCATATGGGTGTCCTGGCTGCTCCTCTTCTAATGCAGCTCTCTGCTTATTGCCTGGGAAAGCAATGGAAGATGGCCCAAGTGCTTGAGCTCCTGCACCTGCATGGGAGACCTGGAAGAAGCTCCTGGCTTTGGATCAGCTCAGCTCTGGCCACTGCAGCCATCTGGGGAGTGAACCAGCGGATGGAAGACCTTTCTCTCTGTCTGTAATTCCACCTCTCAAATAAGTATCTTTTAAAAAGAACACGATACCATAACCTGGAACCCCTGCTTCTCAGCTGGCAGTGTTTCAGCAAGCTCTGATAAAGTGAAGGAGAGGGAGTACCTGCATTTAAAACTCACAAAATAACAAGTTGCAGAGACTGAGTACAATCTACTCAATCACAGAGGAACACTGGCCAATGCTAGCAATGGCCTCGAAGCACATTCCCTTGCTTGCATTAGCAGCATTTCTGGTTTGCATATATTTATCCCAACTCCAAGTAGTACCCATCAGATTGGACGTTAATGGCTTTAATTGAAATGCCTTTTCCTCAAGCAGCCCCCATTTCATTCTGATTAAACTAACTCTTCCCACCTAACAAGATCATAAAAAAAAAAAAAGAAAGGGTGGAGGGAAGTGTCTCCAAACTTCATATTCACAGATGTCTACTCTTTATATTATAAAGCAAAAAATAAAGCATGACTTAAATTTACCTTTGCACCCCAACGCAGTGAGTTGTGCTGCTGAACAGAACTGATGTACAAAGCTGTTCTGCCAGTGCCACTGTGAAAGATTCCTACTGTAGACGGAGCTCCTGGAGAGCATCGGGTCCATCGGGACTCAGGTAAGACAGAGTGCACGCCACTCAACCCGGGAAGAGCAAAGCACGGGCGGAGAGATCCTGTGAGGTACCTAAGACTCTGGCTGGGTTTTGGTAGAACCCTGTGGAATGTCACGTTCCCTGATTGCCCCAAAAGTATATCCCGCTTTCCAAGCTGTCATCAGCTATTAAGGATGACACTTTACTGGCTTTGTGTCAATTTCTCTTTTTCTTCATGACTCTGGCCTTGGCGCTGATGCTTCAAATAATTAGCATCTGATGCTGACGAATTAACTCACATCTCGTGCTAAAAGCTCCGGAGCACACACACATGGTTTGAGGAAGAGCGAACACTTCTCCTCCAAACTGGGCACAGAGGGTCCCCAGACTTTTCAAGTTCACCCTCCAGGAAGCTGACACGGCATACAATTTTCACAAGAGTTTGGAACCGAGATCCTCTTCCTCACTCTGCCCGCACTGGTGCCCACAGAAGAAGTTGTCTGTCTCCATTACAACCCACCACGCGCGCAGGCACACCGAGGCAAATAACAAAGAGAAACACAGCCCCACACAGGCTCAGCTATTGCATCTTCCAGTCCACACCTGCCCAAAAGACAAACACCATATGGGAACCCTGCCCTGGCGCTCTGACCAGCGCTCTCTGGGAGAAGCAGGCGCCCTGGCAAACCCAGCCGCTGTCTACACAAAGAACCGGTGCGGGGCTGGCTAGCGGTTTGGGGTACCAGCGCGCTCCCAGGGTTGGTCTCCCGGCTTCTCCCGCACGCCCTCCCGCCCGGCAGAGAGGAACTACCCTTTATTTGACCCGTGGAGAGCCCAGGCTGGGTAGTAGCGCATGGGCTGGGGGTTGGGGAGTGGGCGGTCCCCGGATCCCTCCCCTCCATCCAGGCAGCCGGTCCCCAGCCTTTGGCATCTTCTGGGAGATGCACAATCGCGCTGTCAGAGTCCGCTTCGCATCCTTTCCCCGACAAGGCAGGATGCCCTGGGTACCAGCCGTGCGCATCCCCGCCGGCGCCCCTCCTCGCGCCGTTCTCCACCCGAGCAGCCCCGCCAGACGCGCTCGCCTACCTGGCGCTTGTCTGTCAGCGAAGCGGCGGTGCCTCAGCCGCGTCTCCTCAGCTGCTCCATCGCTCCGAGCGCCATGTTCCCGGTCTCTCCGGGCGCACGCTGGGGAACTACTACGGGCTGGGTAGGGGCAAGGGGGGCGGGGGCCGGAGGGAGGGGGTGGGAGGCAGAGCCAAAGCTTTCTACTCTCCACCCAAACCTCCGCCAGCTACTGAGCATGCCCAGCTGTCGGGCTTCGCCCTGAGAGGACTGTCCACGAGCGCAAGCAGCTGTTCCGGGTTTTCGCGGCAGCCGGCTGGGGGCAGGCCGCGGCCGCTGCTGGGGGTGGGGAGGGTGGAGGGGGGGGGAGGGCATAGATGGGGGGAGGGGGGAGTGTCTACACTGGAGAGCTGTAGAAAGCAGCCGATCCCATCCTACTTTCCGTCGGCTTTCCTCGGCTAGGGGAACTCCTGCACGCCCCTCCGCACACACTCGGGGTTTGCAGAAATGTTGGGCAGGTCCGTTGCAGGGCGGAGCGGAGCTTTGGAGGCCTGTGGAAATGGGGGGGGGGGGGGTGCTGAGAGGCTCATCAGTATGCAGGCCTCTTTGCCACCACCTGGACCAGGGCTTCTCCAACTTCCGTGTGCCTGTGACTTACAATGCAGATTCGCATTCAATTGGCTGGGGCCCGAGACTCTGCAAGCCCAACGACTTCGCAGGTGGGGTGGGTCCGCTGATCCTCCCAGCGCTCTGCAGTAACCAGGATCCAGAGCACCCAACCTGTGACTGGCCAGTGCCTCCGTGGGTCTAGCTGTGAGGAGTCAGATGGTTCTATAGGCAGCCTGGAAACTGAGGCTGGAAAACGTTCCCCAGGAAAGTTATCCTTAGCAAGGTCAGAAGTTCAAGCCTGCCCACTCCTTGGGAGCTTCCAGTATTATCTTGAGACTAGCAAGGGAGTGGGGACTCCACCCTTCTGAGCTCCCAGTTTACTGTAAAATAAATTAGGTATCCCACCCTTGTGATGGCTCTTTTGTTTTATCAGGAGCAAGCCAGACAAGGTAAAGGACTGCAAAAAAGGTTTTGTCTCCACCTTGTAACTGAATGTCAATCTGATTGCCAAGTTTCCCTCTCCTCCCCCCAAAAAAATGTGCTTAAAAACTCAACTGCCACGGACCACTTCGAGTTTTTTCCTTTCTTGGATCCCCCTCCATGCCACTCTGGCTGGATGTCTTTTAACTCTAATACATCTTGCTTTTAAATCTCTCTGCTTGGGGCAGGCTCCGTGGAACATTAGGTTGATCCTCCACCTATGGTGCCAGCGTCCCATGTGGGCGCCTATTCGAGTCCCAGCTGCCTCTCTTTCCATCCAGCTCTCTGCTATGGCCTGGGAAAGCAGTGGAGGATGGCCCAAGTCCTTGGGCCCCTGCACCTGCATGGGAGACCAGGAAGAAGCACCTGGCTCCTGGCTTTGGATTGGCACAGCTCTGGCTGCTGCGGCCATCTGGGGAGTGAACCAACGGAAGGAAGACCTTTCTCTCTGTCTCTCCCTCTCTCTGTCTGTGACTCTACCTCTCAAATAAATAAATAAAATCTTTTTTTTTTTAAATCTCTGCTTGTCCACTTGGAAATTTTTCTTCCATGTGAGACAAAGATCTGAGGTAATAATATTTTTCTCTACAGAGAAATGTTTCCCATAATATTCCATGGCCTCTGGTGTCCACAGAAACCCTTTCTGCCTTCAGATGGCTTGGAGACCCAAGGGAAAGTGTGTCCTTGAGGGTGCCACAGCTATCCTGAAAGGATTCTATGCAGGGCCAGGCGTTGGCCGCCCAACCCAAATTGGCTACTTTCTGATTTAGAATCTTGCGCCTACCAGAGAGGTGGTTCTGGCATCTCTTCACCCTCACTTTACTAATGGGCTAGCAAACTGGTTGCAAGTGTAACTGCTCCACTCAAATCTGAGCCAGTCTGGCTTGGCTGTCCCCTGCTTTTCCTGGAGTGTGGGGATGTCAATTTCTCATAAGGTGTAATGCCAAGCTGGGCTTGACCAATAGGAAGCCCAACAGATGATGGCGATTGAAGGGTGTTTTGGTCTAAGAGATGACAGGCCTTTTTGCTAAGTGATGTTGGGGCTGACCTGTGGTTCATCTTAAATCCCCCAGTTGCCCACTTCCCTCCCAAATACTTGGAAACACCTGGAATTATCAACAATGCTTGCTGCTCCTTCTAACGTGAGAGAAAGTTACAAACTAGTTGTGAGCCTTTAGCCTTGGAAATTAAGAACTCACACCCTTGCCTGTCCTCCGCCACTCCAACTTATGAGCAGGTACGTATGGTATCTGATCCCATAACTGGAGAGCAGTTTACAAAATAAGGATCTATATCTCTTAGGATCCCATTATACTCAATCACTTTAGACAGATGTCTAGTTAGCAGCATATTTATCATTTCCCCTTTGCTTGTTCTCTGTTTTCTCAGTACCCTCAATATAGTAGCTGCCATCTGGAAACCGGAACCACAGGATGAATGAATGATTACTTTTCTTCTCTAACATTTGTATATGTAAAGAAGAAATATGTCCAGGTCTGTCATATTCTGATTTTCCATTTAAAGGGTAGGATTCTTTAAACTCATCTCTACTCTTTCAAAGCTGCATATATAGTCCTGAAAACACTGCCCCCCCCACCATCCTCATTGATACACCTATAATTTTTTGCATAAATAGCTTCTACTTTTACTTCTTTGTATGTGTGCTCACACTGATGCAAAAAAAAAAAAAAACAGAAAGTACTGCACTGTGGTCTATTTATGATTGGTTGGTATCAATTAAAATTCTGATTTGAAATACTGAACTTTAATCACTTCAATAGTGATAAAGGTGACATTTGTGCAGTTGTTACTACTGATTCAATGTGAGGACTATGGTTCATTTTGGAAGTATGCAAGGTAAAAATTACAGATGAAAACTAATATTATTTCTAGAAATACTGCATTACGAAAAGGACTAAAGGTTTTCTTTGTATATAATATCCTTTCTTGACACTGTTGATTAGAGACCAACACCTGTGGGTGAGAAATCACCCACAATCTGGAATGGACAGAGGTAGAAACTAAGATGTGATTCAGGCTGTGACAGTTTGGGCTAGCCCCTCAGGATGCTTGGGTGACCCTTCATAATTGCCCTCAATTGCTCTGACATACTCAGTGCTTTCTCTTCCCCCACTGACCATTACTCCTGGAAGGGGCATGAACTCAAGACAGGCAGCTCTCTAAACCAATGCAGTTCCTGAAGGGGGTGACTGTCAGACATAGTCCTTATAACTGGCATGAGTCATTCACTTAGGGAGGATCTGAGCAAAACATTCCTTTGCCCATCACATTAATGCATGCATGCATTGAATACAATTTTGAATACACAAAGTAGTAGTCTACTGAATTGTCCGAGGGATTTAAAAGTTTATTTTAAAATAAGTAATAGACTTTTCCTCTGACTCAGAGAATCAAAAGTTGGGAAATAATCTGTTATCTGTAACTGATAGTATATTCCCTACTTTGGCATCTGAGTATCTATGTTTATATGTGGGTGTTGTTTAATTATGATTTATGGAACTGGCATATATTCACAGATTCATCCTCTATCATTTAAGGCATGCTTTTCTCTACTGGCAAAATCTATTTGTATTTTGAGATGGAGGAAACTGCTTTGAGATAATAATTAGAAGTGTGTTTTTCAAGAAAATAAAGCTATCAACTCATCAATATTTCATGAGAAACAGAATAGTTTCTAGTTTGGTTGAGAATACAACCAAACTTGTTAACATCAAAAACTGAAAAGATGTACCTGAGGATAGTGAATTAGTATATTAGAGGTGAGGGCTGTCAAGACAGCCAATGGAATCCAGGATCAGACTGCCCCCAGCTCATTCTCTTCATTCCTATCCATGCTACTCAGTAGTAAGGAACTGGAATTCCTGAAAGATGAGTCCCAGGTATAATGGAACCAGCATGGACTCTAGAAAGGAACCGGGCATTCACCAAAATAATGATGATGGGGAGGAAATTAACCTTGCAAGAATCATAAACAAAAAGCTGTGGCGCAGTGGGTTAATGCCCAGGCCTGAAGCGCCGGCATCCCATATGGGCGCTGGTTTGAGACCTGGCTGCTCCACTTCCAATCCAGCTCTCTGCTATGGCCTGGGAAAGTAGTAGAAGATGGCCCAAATCCTTGGGCCCCTGCATCCACGTGGAAGACCCAGAGGAAGCTCCTGGCTCCCGGCTTCAGATCAGTGCAGCTCTGGCTGTTGAGGCCAATTGGGGAGTGAACTACCGGAATGGAAGACCTCTCTCTCTCTGCCTCTCCTTTCTCTGTGTAACTCTGCCTTTCAAATAAATAAATACATCTGTAAAATAAATGAATGAAGAATCTGCCTCTTAAGAATTTCCCCCAGAAACAGAAGAAAAGTTCAAGCAAATATTATCTCCCAGTTTCAAAGAACTTAAAGATAGGATGATCTACTCATTTTTAATCACCATGAAAGAAACAGGAGGATTTAAAGAAGAAACAATAACACCAAGATGACGAGAAACTGACAGAGTTGGAGGAAAAAAATGGAAGTCATTAAACCACTCAGAAGATCAAAGAATAGGGGAAGGTGTTTGGTCTCATGGTTAGGACACTTAATGTGCTGGCTTCCCACATCTGAGTGCCTGGGTTCAATTCTTGGCAGAGGCTCGTGAGTCCAGTTTCCTGCTAATACCTGTCCCAGGAGACAAAAATGTTGACTTAAGTGGTTGATTCCCTGCCACCCTTGTGGGAGACCTGGACTGCATTTTCAGCCCTGGCTTTGGCTCTTAGCCTTTGCAAGACCTGATTGGGCATGCCTATCTCTTCCTAACTGCATTTTCAGTAACCTAACATTGGTAGCTTGAAATTAGCCAAATCCCGTATGAGAGAACCTAGGTTTGTGTCCCACCTCCTACTAATGTGTGCCCTGGGAGGCGGCAGATGATAGCTCAAATAGTTGGTTTCCTGCAACACATGTGAGAGAACCAGATTGATTCCAAGCTCCTGGACTTGGCCTGGCTCAGCAGCAGCTACTGTAGGCATTTGGGGAGTGATCTCTCTCTGGTTTGTATCTGTCTACCTTCAAATAAAGGGATATACATTTTTAAAATTTTAAAAAGTTTTAAATAAAAAATAGAATAACAGGGTTGGCATTGTGGCCCAGCCGTGCTAAGCTGCCACTTGGAATGCCAGCATCTATATTAGAGTGATCATTCAAGACTTAGTTGCTACACTTCCAGTCTGGCTTTCTGCAGATGCACCTGGAAAGCAGCAGATGATGGCCATAGTACTTGGCTCCCCATAGGAGATGAGAATAAAATCCTGGCCCCTGGTTTCAACCTGGCCAAGCCGTGGCTGTTGTGGGTATTTGGGAAGTGAAACAGCAGATGGATGAGTTCTGTGTCTCTCACTCTCCCTCTGTCACTTTACCTTTTGAATAAATAAATAAAAATAAACCTTTTTCAAAAAGAACATTAAACCTGCAGTTGCCTTGGGTAAAAATGAAGTCAGTATTGAACAACTAATCTTCAAATATATTCTGGTGAGGTCATAGAACTTCAAAGACAAATAATGTTTGGTATATCCAGGCAGAAAAGGCAATTTACATAGTAAAAAAAAAAAAAAAGACAATCAGGCTACATTTAGATTTCTTCACAGCACCAAACATGCCAGTTGGAGTGTTCTGAGGGCAGAAAGGCTGACTCAAGAATGTTTTGCCCATCCTGGCTGGTCTTTGCATTTTCAAGGCAACAGTGGATTGTTCTCAAACATACAATTAGTCAGGATTTATAGTAGACATAAACGCTGACAAAATTTTACTTCATCATGAAATTCAGACTATAAGGAGGTACATTAAAAAAACAAATCTCATGAATGATGAAACTCTGGTCAAATGCTATATTAATGGTAATAGTTAATATTAAATCTAAAAAAATTATGTTTGGGATTTTTTTAGAACATAATTTAAAAATTATCACCCTTGACTATGTAAATATTACTGTGTAACTCACTAAAATCTACAGGTAGTAAAAACACAGTTGTCAAGTGGTTTATTTTTTAAGACATATTTATTTTATTTATTTGGAAGGCAGAGTGGCAGAGAGTGAGAGAGGGACAAAAGAGAGATCTTCCATCTTCCATCCACTGGTTCACTCCCCAAATGGCCGCAAAGGCTGAGGCTGGGCTAAGCTAAAGCCAGGAGCCAGGAGCCAGGATTGTTATATTGGTCTCCCACGTGGGTGCAGCAGCCCAAACACTTGGGTTATCTTCTGCTGCTTTAGCAGGGATCTTGATAGGAAGTGGAGAAGCTGGAATTCAAACTGGTGCACATATGGGATGACAGTATCCCAGGTGGAGGCTTAACTCTTTGCACTACAACACTGGCCTCATGAAGAGGTTTTAAGTACAATAATTTCCCTTAGCAAGAGATATATTATTATATTATATATATATTATATTATTAAAGTCAAAATCTATAGCTATACAATGAACCCACCTCCAATTTCATAATGCTATTTCATGATTTATTTTCCTTATCTGTATGAGAATAAATTTAACTCTCTGGCTCTGCAAAAACATTTTTCTTTTCTTTTTTTAAAAAGATTTATTTATTTATTTGAAAGTGAGAGTTACACACAGAGAGAAAGAGAGGCAGAGAGAGAGAGACAGAGAGAGAGAGAGACAGAGAGAGTGAGAGAGAGGTCTTCCATCCACTGGTTCACTCTCCAAATGGCTGCAATGGCCAGAGCTGCGCCGATATGACACCAGGAGCCAGGAACTTCTTCCGGGTCTCCCACGTGGGTGCAGGGACCCAAGGACTTGAGCCTTCTTCTACTGCTTTCCCAGGCCATAGCAAAGAGCTGGATCAGAAGTGGAGCAGCTGGGACTCTATCCGGTGCCCACAGGAATGTCGGCACTGCAGGTGGCTTTACCTGCTATATCACAGCGCCGGCCCCAACATTTTTTTCTAAAGTTTAGAAATTACCACGGGTACATTTAACTTCTTTTTGTTCCATTTAATTTTAATAAGAATAGAATGTAATTTAGTTTTAAAGTTACGTGTGTAAGAGTCATATATACAAAAGCACATCAGTTTATTCTAATTATTATAACCTTATATTTTTATATCTCTCTGCAGGAAGACTTATGGAATGCAGTAGCCAAGCAACATTTTTGATGGAAAGATTTAGGGTGGATTATTTACTTTTCTATGTTGTATGGAATTACTTGAAACTTTTAATGATGAATGCATATATTCTTAAAAATGAGTCACTTTTTAAAATATCTCAAAATATTATTCCTTTTTATGACAGATTAACATTACAGAATGTGAAATGGAATGAAAATAGACAATTAAAATAAGCCTGGATTAAAATGATTCATTTAGATAAAATAAAGAGAAGTCACAAGTCACTAGAAATAGGAATGAAACAGGGGATGTAAGCACAGTTTCTAAAGTCACCCAAATTATACTTTATGTGAAATAATTTTGTGCTCATAAATTCAACAATGTATAAGACATGACTAATTTCTTAAAAACACACATTACTGGGGTTGGCACTGTGGCATAGTGGGTGAAAGCCGCTGCCTGCCGTGCAGGCATCCCATATGGGTGCTGGTTCTAGTCCCGGCTCCTCAAATCCTGATTCAGTTCTCTGCTATAGTCTGGGAAAGCAGTAGAAGATGGCCCAAGTCGTCTGGCCCCTGAACCCAAGTGGGAGACCTGGAGGAGGCTCCTGGCTCCTGGCTTCAGATTGGCACAGCTCCAGCAGTTGTGGCTAACTGGAGAGTGAACCAGTGGTTGGAAGACCTCTCTCTCGCACTCTGCCTCTCCTCCCTCTGTGTAACTCTGACTTTCAAATAAATAAATAAATCTTTTTTAAAAATTTATTTGAAAGTCAGAGTTTCAGAGAGAGGTAGAGATAGAGAGAGGTCTTCCATCCGCTGGTTCACTCCCCACATGGCCACAACGGCTGGAGCTGTGCCAGTCTGAAGCCAGGAGCCAGGAACTTCTTCTAGGTCTCCCACATGGGTGCAGGGGCCCAAGGATTTGGGCGATCTTCCACTGCTATCCCAGGCTGTAGCAGAGAGCTGGATCGGAAGAGGAGCAACCAGGACTAGAACTGGCCCTCATATGGGATGCCAGCGCTTCAGGCCAGGGCGTTAACTCCCTGAGCTACAGCACCGGCCCCTAAATAAATAAATCTTAAAAAAAACAAACAAACAAACAAACAAACAAAAAACAGCATTACCAAAAACACAACCAAGATGAAATATATAACCTGACTGGTGCTAGACCACTGATAAAAATTGAATTCAAAATTTAATATCTCAGGGTGAGTGTTGTAGTGCCGTAGGTTCAGCAAACACTTGGGATGCCTACTTCCCAAGAGTTCTTGGTCAAATCCAGGCTCCTCTGCTTCTGACCCAGCTCTGTACCAATACACCAGGTAAGTGGAGAGTACTGACTCAAACACTTGCATTCCTGCCACCTGAGTGTTGTGGCCACTGTGGGAGTGAACCAGAGGTTGGAAGAGCAATCTCTATCCCTTTCTCTCTCTGCCTTTCAAATAAATAAATCTCAGTTTTTTAAAATTTTTTCCAAAATGAAATCTCTTGGTCCAGTATCTTCACTGAAGAAATCAACCAAACCAAAGAAGGAGAATTAACATTGCTTTTACATAATTTCCTCCAGAAAATAGAAAACACTTCCTAGCTCTTCTTATGAGGCCAATATTATACTAATATCCAAACCAAACAAATTAATTAGGGGAAAAAAAAGATAACTGCAAACAGATATGGTTTATTAATTTAGTTGCAAAAAATCCTCAAAATTAATAAGTTAATTAACGTGAATCTTAACATTGCAAAAAAAGGATGATATATTAAGTCAAGTGAGATTTATCACAGGAATGAAGGACTGGTTTAACATAGAAAGTTAATTAATGTGGAGTGGGGCTGGTGTTGTGGCGCCTGCAGTTTCAGCATCCCATATGACACCTGGTTTATGTCATGGCTGCTCCACTTCCAATCAGTTCCTTGCAGTGGAATATGGCCCAGATCCCTGGTCCCCTGACATCCACATGGGAGATCCAGGAGGGGCTCCTGGATTCTGGCTTCGACCTGATCTAGGCGTAGGCCTGGTTGTTGTGGCCATTTGGGCAGTGAACTAGCAGATGAGAGAACTCTCTCTCTGTTTCTTTCTTCCTCTCTCTCTAACTGCCTTTCAAATAAATAAAATAAATCTTTTTTAAAAAGTTAATTAATGTAATTCCATGGTCAGCTTTGTGGCACAAAGGGTTAAGCTGCTGCCTGAGACATGTGCATCCATATCAGAGTGCCTGGTATGCCACTCAGTTACTCTGCATTCGAACTACCTTCCTGTTAATACACCTTGGAGGCAGCAGATGATGACTCAAATAACTTGGGTCACTACAACCCAAGTGGGAGAGAGGTCCTGGCTCCTGGCTTCAGCCTGAGCAAGTATTGACTATTGTGGGCATTTGAGAAGTGAATCAATCTCTCTCTTGCCCCCCCCCCCCCATCAATCTGATTTTCAAATAAATTAACTTTTTGGAAAAAGGATGGTTTATTTATTTTTAAAATTTTTTATCAATATAAAGAGAACAGATTTCATCTATTTCATAGGTATAATTCTAAGAAGATAACTATATTTCTAAATTCTTTTAAAAAGGTCAAAAAAAAAACCCACTATATTTCCTTCCCATTTCTCTCCCTCCCTCAGTTCCCCTGCTTACTTCCTTTATTTTTCATTTTTGCAAAAACATAATTTCAGTCCACTTCACAATCATGGACTTAATGCACCACTAACAATAATATTCAATAAAATTCAACAAAAAAGTAAAAAATAGAAATAACACAGTTCACATAAGTATAAATGAGAGCTAAAAACATTTTTAATAATTATTTATTTTCATCATTTAAAGTAATTCACCAAGATAACAAACTCTAAAAGAAAAATAATATGATCACATCAGTTGATGTTTATAAAATCCAACACACATTCATGAATAAAAACTCCCAGCAAATTAACAATAGAGAGGGAATAGCTCAACTTGATAAAAAGCCTGTCAAAAAAAAAAAAAGCACTTACAAAAAATCCCAACTAATATTAAACTTAATGGTGAAATGCTGAATTTTTTTTAGGTGTGAAATAAGGCAAGCATGATGTTATCACTGACTTTACTACACATAGTACTGGGAATATTCGCTGCTAAGATTAGTCAAAAAAAAAAAAGGCTGTGTTGGAAAGGAATAAATAAAATTGTCTCTAGTTGAAGATGATGTGCTTGTCTACATTAGAAAAAATAAAAAGCCAAAGAACCTACAAAATAATAAGTAAAAAGAAAACATCAGAAGGTTGGAAACTCACTGAACAGAGAGCCTGAAAATAATCCACTCAACTACAACAAAATGATTTTTCACAGAGGTGCTACCAACATGATTGTAGAATGGACAATTTTTTCAATAAATTATGCCAATAAAATTGGATATCCACATGAAGAAGAATGAAGCCAGACCTTCTCTTTCACCACATAAAAAAATGATTCAAAAATGCATAAAACTATAAGGCCTGAAAACATGAAATGGAAGAAAACAGGGAAAAATGATTTAGGACTTTGGAATGGGTAAGTATTTTATGGATAAGTTATTGAGTACAGAGTTTCAATTTGAAATGATTAAAAATTCTGAAACTGGAGAATGGCAATGTTTACAAAAAGGATCAAATACTCAATACCATTGAAAGGTATAGTTAAAATTGTTAAAGTGCTAAGTTTTGTATTATATATACTTTGCCAAAGTAAAAGTAAAACCAAGTCAGAAAAAAAAGTGTACCTCAACCTAAACTTCAAACCATATTTAAAACATTAACCTCAAGTGGACCATGGGCTTAAATGTAAAGCATAAAAGCATGGAGCTCTTCAGAAAAAGCATAGAAAAATCTTCAAGACCTAGGTCTGGCAAAGAGTTCTTACACATGATACTAAAACTGAATTATGAAAGGAAAGATGGATAAATTGATCCTCCTCACAATTAAAACTGTATTGTCTGTGAAAGCTCATGTGGCGGGTGAATAGGCAAGCTATGGAGTGGGAGAAAATACTTACGAGCAGGATATTAAAAAAAACTCAAACTCAGGGGCCGGAGCCGTGGCTTACTTGGTTAATCCTCCACCTGCGGTGCTGGCATCCCATGTGGGCACCAGGTTCTAGTCCTGGCTGCCCCTCTTCCAGTCCAGCTCTCTGTTGTGGCCCGGGAGGGCAGTGAAGGATGGCCCAAGCGCTTGGGCCCCTGCACCCACATGGGAGACCAGGATAAGTACCTGGCTCCTGGCTTCGGATCGAGTGAACCAACGGAAGGAAGACCTTTCTCTCTGTCTTTCTCTCTCACTGTCTGTAACTCTAGCTGTCAAAAAAACAAAAAACAAAACAGAATAAAACAAAAAAAAACCCCTCAAACTCAATAGTAAAAACTAAACAATCCAAATAAAAAACGGTCAAGAGCTAAAAAACAACATTTCATGTAATAGGATAATGACGATAAAGAGACGGTAGATAAGCACACAAAAATATGTTCAACGTCATGAAACATTAGGTGCATTCAAATAGAAACCACGGTGATGTCACCAGATGCCTATCAGTTGGCTGGAATAACAAATTGTGGCAACACCAAATTCTGGTGACCATGTATAGAAACTGTATGACTCGTATGTTGCTAGCGGCAATGTAAAGTGGTTCAACCACTAAATAGTTGGGTGTGTTTTTATATGTAGCTACTACATCCAGAAATTGCATGCCTGAGCACTGTTAGGGACTGCCTGCTTGTGTTGCGTTAAATTCCTACATTCAACCCTTACCTCCTAACATGATGGGATGAGGATGTGAGGTCTTTGTGAGGTTTAGGATTTGATGAGATCATGAGGGCAGAGCGCTCAGGAACTGATTTGTGTCTCTGAATCCCTCGACAGCCTGCTTCCCCTTTCACCACAGGAGCTAAGAAAATGACTGAATGTGATCAGGATGTGGGGCTCTCATGGGACATTGACTCTGCCAGGATTTGAATCTAGGACTTCCTAGCCTCCAAAAATGCAAAAAAAATTTCTGTTGTTATAATCAACCCAGTGTATGGCATTTTGTTATTGGAACCCAAACAAAGACAAGCATTCATCCCAGAGAAATGAAAACTCATATTCACATAGAAAATTTATAAAAATTGTCATAAAGCCTAAATAGTCTTTCGTAGGTAATGGTTAAAGAAATTATAGTATACTCACACTATGCAATACTACTCATCGATAAAAAGAAACACAAGTGATACATGCAACAACTTGAATGACTGCACAGGGAATTGAGCTTAGTGAGAAAAAAATCCTAAATGGTTATGAAACGTATATATCCATTTATGTAACATTTTGAAATGACAATATTTTAGAAATGCAGAACAGATTAGTGGTTGCCAGGAGTTAAGGAGGAAGTGAGGTGTGGGTGTGGTTATAAAAGAACAACAGAGGGATTCTTATGCTGATGGAACTATTTGTATCTTAACTGTGGCAGTGAGTACATGAACCTACATATGTGACATACTTGTATAGAACTAAACAGAAATGACTGCAAGTAAAATGAGGGATGTCTAAGTAAGATCAGTGAAATTCATCAATGTCAATATCCTGGTTGTTATAATATACTATAGTTTTTGCAAAAGGTTCGGGAAAACTGGAGAAAAAGTAGACTGATCTTTCTGTGTTATTTCTTAAAACTATTGTTATTTCTTAAAACTGAATCTACAGTTGTCTCAATAAAATTTCAATCAACAAATAATTTACATATTTTTAACTCCCCAACATTTACTGAGCACTTCCTGTGATCATGGAAATACATGTGTGTGTGAGTTTGTGTGTTGAGACTGCTAAACCCTTAAAATATAGCTAATGTGACTGAGAAACTTAATTTCAAATTTTATTTAAGTCTAGTCACATGTAGCTAATGGCTCCCATGTTGGGCAGCACAGTCCTACACATCAACCACTAAGGTAGGCAATAGTAACCCTAAAATGAGCACTTGTCTTCCAGAAGCTCAAAATTTAGTGAAGGAGGCTAACAAAAATATCACTATTATAAATTGTGTGTCAGAGTAGGATTGCTTATAGGTGTTTGAGAGCAATGACAAAAGACAACTGACCCAGCTGGGGATAGAGAGGTTGTGAGGAAATGCTTGTAAAATGAAATGCCTTTGAGCCAAGTCTTCAGAGTAATTAAGGAAGGCCAGGTGAGTAAAGGCATAGTTTTGGAGAAATATTGTCCCAGTTAAGGGAACAGGACTATAAAGACACAATGACATAAGACAGCGTTCACAAAGGGAAGTATTTGGTAAGCTTGTACAGAGTCAATGAGAATAGAATAGGAAGAGGCTAGATGGTGAAGGGCTTCAAGATATAATATGCCTTGACATTTCAGCTTCATTATAGAGTAGGTTTACCTCTAAAATATCCTACTGAAAATGGATTGGAGTAGAGCAAGATTCCAGGTGGGAGAGTATGGGTACTGTTAGGAAAATGGTGCAGTTTTGTCTATAGCATGATCTACACCCTGATTTACATCCGAGGCTCTAGCCCCCGCTGCCATTGCTGGAAGCCAGGTGGCCACATGGCCCAACCACGGTTGTCAAGCTCCACCCCCATCCTAATAGGATTCCCTGCTCTTGCTTCCCTGCCCGCCCTCGGGCAAGGTTTTAAAAGGACCTGTTCCTAAACAAGTGGCTCTCTTGGCTCTTCTCTCCTGCTCTCTTGGCTCCTCTCATCTGCTCTCTTCTCCTCCTCTCGTCTCTCTTCTCTCCTCGTTAGCTCCTCTCCTCTGTCTCTTACACTCTCCTCTCCTTTTTTCCCTCTTCGCCCCTTCCCTCCAGCCTGCTGGTTTTCCCCAATAAACCCTTTCCCTTACTCTAGTGTTTGGAGTGCTTTGTGATGGCTGACAGGTATAGCCTCTGAGAAGAATAATCAAGGGCTCACGTGTGGTAGTGGAAGTAGGAGAAGGGAGAAGAAAATACAAAGGATCTTCAAAGAGTTCATGCAAATGCATTTTATGAAAAGCAGCATGAATTTTGAAATTTTCGAACCAAAGTAAACTTATCTTTTAACTCCATTTTCCTATGAACTTTTTGAAGTACTCTCATATAAACATTAGGCATTAAAGAAGATTAGAAAGATGTTGTATTGGGGCCAGCTCTGTGGCACAGTGGGTTAAAGCCCTGGCCTGTAGTGATGGCATCACCTATGGGCAGCAGCTCAAGTTCCAGCTGCCCCACTTCTGATCTAGCTCCCTGATAATGCACTTGGGAAAGCAGTGGAAGATGGCCCAAGTCCTTGGGCCCCTGCACCCATGTGGTAGACCCAGAAGAAGCTCCTGGCTCCTGGCTTCAAATCAGCTCAGCTCTGGCCATTGTGGCCATTTGGGGAGTGAATCAGCAGATGGAAGATCTCTCTCTCTGTCTTTACCTCCCTCTGTAACTGTGCCTTTCAAATAAATAAAATAAAGCTTTTTTAAAAAAAGAAATATGTTGTATCTAAATGAATGCAGGTGATAAGGGTGCCAAGTAATTACAATAATTTCCACGCATTTGACTGGGATAACTTTATGGATGGAAGTGCTGCTGAAAGAGATAGCTAATCAAAGAGTAGAAAACGTGGAGCTAAATTTTTTTAATGTGTTGAGATTGAAGTACGTGAGAAACGTCTAGGTACTGGACGTGTCAAGTAGGCAGTAGGGGCTACACAAGGAAGTAGAAGACATAACAGTCTGGATGTCCTTTGAAACCATAGCTAGAATGAAGATTGCCCAGGAAAACCATGTCACATGAGAACAGCCAAAGAATGTAATTCAGGCATGAGGCCAGCGCTATATGGTGCAGTGGGTAGGGCCACCGGCTGCAGTGCCAACATCCCATATGGGTGTCAGTTCAAGTCCCGGCTGCTTCACCTCCTATCCAGGTCTCTGCAATGGCCTGGGAAGGCAGTGGAGGATGGCCCAAGCACTTGGGCCCCTGCACCCGCGTGGGAGACCTGGATGAGGCTCCTGGGTCCTGGCTCCTGGCTTCAGATCGGCGCGGCTCCGGCCATTGCAGCCAATTGAGGAGTGAACCATCGGATGGAAGACCTCTCTCTCTCTCTGCCTCTCCTTCTCTCTCTGTGTAACTGACTTTCAAATAAATAAATTAAAAAAAAAATGAAATGTAATTCAGGCCAACACCAACATGAAGAGTGGGTAAAGGAAGAAGTACCCGTACAGGGCACTGAGAAAGTGCCTAGAGACATGGTAAGAGGGAAAACAGAAGCAGGGCTAGAAAAGGCAAATGGGGTACCAGCTTTCTTGAGAAGGAAAGAATTTACAGTAATAAATAATCATGGGTTGGGGCTGGCGCTGTGGCGCAGGGGGTTAATGCCCTGGCCTGAAGCGCTTCCATATAGGAGCTGGTTCTAGTTCCGGCTGCTCCTCTTCCGATTCTCTGCTATGGCCTGGGATAGCAGTGGAAGACAGCCCAAGTCCTTGGGCCCCTAAATCCACATGGGAGACCAGGAGAAAGCTCCTGGCTCCTGGCTTCGGATTGGTGCAGCTCTGGCCATTGTGGCCATCTGGGAAATGAACCAGTGGATGATAGACCTCTCTGTCTCTACCTCTCTCTGGAACTCTGTCTTCAAATAAATAAAATAAATCTTTTTTAAAAAAATCATGGGGGTCATCCTTTTTTCTTGCCTGAAGAAAATAGAAATGAAAACATTTTGGTATCAGCATATGAAATAGGCAGACATCAATAGAACAGAAGAATCCAAAAAGAAATCCTTATGAGGATTTCAATTATAAAAATGATGGCATTGGGGCCAGCACTGTGGCGCAGTGGGTTAAGGCCACAGCCTGCAGCACCAGCATCCCATATGGGTGCCAGTTCGAGTCCTGGCTGCTCCTCTTCTGATCCAGTGCTCTGCTATGGTCTGGGGAAGCAGCAGAAGATGGCCCAGGTTCTTGGGGCCCTGCACCCACATGGGAGACCTAGAAGAAGCTCTTGGCTTCGGATCAGCTTAGCTCTGGTTGTCATTTGGGGAATGAACCAATGGAATGGAAGACCTCTCTCTTTCTGGTTCTACCTCTCTCTGTAACTCTGTCTTCAAATAAATAAAATAAATCTTTTTTAAAAATGGTAGCATTATAACCCAATGAAGAAAAGATGGATTTCTCTGGATTAGAGTACAAAGTTCTGTAGAATTGTGCTATAAGTGTTAATGACCTTAAGCAACAGTAAATTCTTCATCCAATTTGGTGAGCTCTACCGTCTTTCTGAAAGGCAAGCACATGTACCTTTAAGGCCATGGACTTCAGGAAGAGTGTGTGCAATTTGTATGAAATCCCCTTGAATGATTTAGGTTAAACTAAACTCCAGAGTAAGGTGGAGGACTTTGAATGAGATTGGCAGATTTCAGAAAATGAAACATTCACTGCTTTTATATTGTATCTTAGAAGATGTGCCAACCAAGTAATTAAGGCCTTTCATTTGTGTAGTCACTAATATACAAATGTACATAATTACTTCTATCCTGCTGAAATACCAGCATGCTGATGAAAATCAGTACCGGGTTTTTTTCTGCAAGAAGAAAAATATCATCAACAACACCACTAGCCATTACCTAATGCATTTACAAACCATCATTTAATTTTGCATTTGAAGGATAGAAAATAAAGTACAACCTTATTCACCAATGGTGTATGCGTAGTGTCTTGTTCATTGTTCCTGAGCCATGCCAAGGTGATAAAAGATTACGATTCACTTGTCATTTGGTGTAGCCGTTAGCATGGAGCTCCCCACGGACTCTTTCAGATGGCTTTTATGGCATTGCTATTTGCTGTGCAGAGACATGGTGACTTAGAGAGGATCAGAGAGATGATCAGAGGTTTGGAGATGTCACCACATGCCCATAACAATAACAACAACAACAACAACAGCAAAAGACAGGTTCTTTGCCTATTGAACCAAGTCTATTCTTATTTTAGCTTGCTTTCTCATTTAAAGCACATCCAAACCTTAGAGGCCAACTAAAGTCTCCCTTGCCTCTCAAAAGGACATTTAACGGGCTCCCGTTACTCTGGAAAAGCCAGTTCAATCTATAAAGATCGAGAAGAAATTTGTCCAGAGATAATAGAGGAGAAACTGTTGCATTTTCTTTCCCACAACTGTTATTGTGAGTTAAAGCAACAGTTGTCACCAAAATCAAAAGCCAACACCATTTGACCATCGATACCTGGCAGAATATAGTGGAAAACTTATGATTCCCGTGACAGGGACAGACTTTCATTTTTGTAAGAAGAATCACTAATATAATATTAAAAAAAAAACAAGGATAATGAGGGTATTCATTTGGTTTTAAGAATATGACCCACACATTAATAAACCTGAAATGTATGAGAGAAGGAGTGGATCTTAGAGCAAGAACGGACAATTTTGGGGCTGAGTAATAGTTAGCACTTATGTGACCTTGGACATCTTACTATGCTTTCTAAGTTAGGTTCCTTGACTACAAAATTCAGATGTGAGTTACCCTTTTTCCATGGAGTTGTTCCATATTTGTAAAAAAGTTAAATTTACTTTATCTAAAGAGCAGAGAAAAAGAGATAGAAGACAGAGATCTTCTATTAATGGTTCATCTCCTAGATGCAGACAGGAGTGGTTGGGGCTATCTCAGGCCAAATCTAGGAGCCAGGAATCCAATCCAGGTCTATCACTTAGGGATCCGTTCCTTGAGCCATCACCTCTGTGCTTCCTAGGGGACACGGCAGCAGGAAACTGGAGTCAGGGAGAGAGCCAGGGCCTGAACCCCATCACTCTAATATGAAATATGGATGTCCCAAGCTGTGTCCTAACTACCACATCCAATGGCTGCTGCTCCTGTGAGTATAAAACAGCATACTTTGAGGCAGGAGAGATTTCCTATAATGGCCTTGGTTCTAGTCCAGAGAGTTGACTCTGAGTGAACAGTTATCAAATTTCCATGCATCAGAATCATAGGCAAATTTGTTTAAAATGAAATATGTGGCCGGCGCTGCGGCTCACTAGGCTAATCCTCTGCCTGTGGCACCGGCACACCAGGTTCTTTTTTTTTTTTTAATTTTGGACAAGAATATATTTTATTTTTTCATAAAAGTTCTACCAAAAATATATCTTTGTGCTTAACTTAAAAATACAGCTTCAGAAAGCAAAATCTGAGTTGTTCCAATTCATTACACACCTGTAAACAGCAGTGGGAGGGAGGAGCTGCAGAGGGGCCAAGTGTTAAACTCCGGTCGGGGCGCCGGATTCTGTCCCGGTTGCCCCTCTTCCAGGCCAGCTCTCTGCTGTGGCCCGGGAGTGCAGTGGAGGATGGCCCAAGTACTTGGGCCCTGCACCCCATGGGAGACCAGGAGAAGCACCTGGCTCCTGCCTTCAGATCAGCACGGTGCGCCGGCTGCAGCGTGCTGGCCAGTTTGGCCATTGGAGGGTGAACCAATGGCAAAAGGAAGACCTTTCTCTCTGTCTCTCTCTCTCTCACTGTTCACTCTGCTTGTCAAAAAATTAAAAAAAAAAAAAGAAATATGTGACTTTATGCCATGTCTAACAATTCAGAGTGAAAATCATATCTCTCACAGCCTTGAGTGATTCCAAAAAACAAATTTGATGTAGCAGATGATGTAATGGACCACCCAGATGCTTCTTCAAGGAAGGATTTGCTTTCCAGCCTCCAGAAATATGGTTAACAGGTGACCTTTAGCTCTCAACATCTTCAGGGACTGCCTCAACCGTAGAGAACTGCCCTGACCTGGATCACAGACCTCCTTGGGACAGCCCAGATGCAAAGACTAATGGATGTGGAGATAGCAAGGCTTAACCATCTCACCTTAATTTTATGCAACAATGAAGGACCACACCAGCTCCAGAGCTCACTGTGGGGTCAGCCGAGGTTGATGTTGGGACCACATCACTCTAACCCTCTCCTACTGCAGAATTCTTCATTCTCCCCATAGTTAGCTGTTGTGTTCCAAGGACCTTCCTTTTTTTTTTTTTTTTTTTTTTTTTTTTTTTTTTTTTTTTTGACAGGCAGAGTGGACAGTGACAGAGAGAGACAGAGAGAAAGGTCTTCCTTTGCCGTTGGTTCACCCTCCAATGGCCGCCAAGGCCGGCGCGCTGCAGCCGGCGCACCGTGCTGATCCGATGGCAGCCAGGTACTTATCCTGGTCTCCCATGGGGTGCAGGGCCCAAGCACTTGGGCCATCCTCCACTACACTCCTGGGCCACAGCAGAGAGCTGGCCTGGAAGAGGGGCAACTGGGAAAGAATCCGGCGCCCTGACCGGGACTAGAACCTGGTGTGCCAGCGCTGTAAGGCGGAGGATTAGCCTAGTGAGCCGCGGTGCCGGCCCCAAGGACCCTCTTAATCACATCCTACAACTGAACTCTGTGTTATGGTCTGTTTCTGGACAATGCAGCCTACTACATCTGAGAAATGTGAATCTGAAAGCCAGATTTAATTGTGTTCTCCCTCATCCTAAAAACCGTGTTAGGCCTTCATTGACTACAGATTCCTTTTCATGGGAGTTAAGACCTTTCATGATTTAATATCCATCATTCTTTTCTGCCTCATTCCTCCATGTATGTTTCTTAATCTTCAGGCCTGCAAGTCTAGCCTTTTTTTCTATTTAACTGGTATTTTCTTTATTTTTTTTTTTTTGATTTATTTATTTGAAAGGCAGAGTTACAGTGAGGCAGAAGCAGAGAGAGAGGTCTTCCATCTGCTGGTTCACTCCCCAGATGACCACAATGGCTGGAGCTGAGTATTTTCATAATGGAAGTCTTTGCTTTAGCATTCCCCCAATATTAACATACTTAGCCTTTTCCTAATAGAATCATGTTGGTTCATAAATGACACTTTCAGGTGCTACCTCGACCTTGATGCTCTTGATTCTCCAGTCACACCCAGACCTCATTCTCTTGCTATGTATTGGCCTGCTCACCAAACTGTATTTCTCAAAATAGAAATCCAGCATTCCATTTCCTTACATTATTCAACCTCATGTCTTAATCATAGTAGATACATAAAGCATTTGTTGGCTTAGTCAACAGTACTGAAGCAGTAATTTTCTCAAACAAAAACTTGAGCTGTTAGAAGAACCTTATAGAATATATCATGGAAGCTATTGGTCCCTTTCATTGTACAGATAAAAAAACTGAAGGTTAAAGCATTCATTAAAAGGCATATAACTAATCAATAGTAAAACAGAACCATAACTCAGATCTATTGGCTATTTACCACACATGCACTTTAAAACTCATTTTTAAAATCAAAGACATACTATATAAATATTTGAAATGACTCTGTATGATACTGAGTGGTGGACATATGTCATGATAAATTTGTCCAAAATCAGAGGGTGTACAGCACCAAAAGTGAACCCTACTATAAAATGTGGGCTTTGGGTGGTAAGAGGTAGGCCACTTTGCTGAGGGCTATTGATAATGGGGAAAGCTGTGTGTGTGAAGGAGAAAGGTTTGTTTGAGAAATCTCTGTATTTTTCTGCTCAAGAGTGCTATAAACAGAAAACCACTCTAACATAAAGGTCTGTTAAAAGTTGCTTTGGGTAACTTTCCACAAAAATTGTGCAATTAAACTGTCATACAAGACCACATCTGAGTCATAAGTTTGTAATGCGGTGATTTTGGTCATTTCAATACCAAAGGTGTCAGTAACAATTTTTTTTAACAAAATTACTACTTTCTCTCTTTATTTGCTTAATTTTAGTAATTGTTAGATTTAAAGCTATCTCTGGGGGCCGGTGCTGTGGCATAGCGGGTAAAGCCACTGCCTGCAGTGCCAGTATCCCATATGGGCGCTGGTTTGAGACCCAGCTGCTCTTCTTCCGATCCAGCTCTCTGCTATGGCCCGGGAAAGTAGTAGAAGATGGCCCAAGACCTTGGGCCCATGCACCTGCGTGGGAGACCTGGAAGAAGCTCCTGGCTCCTGGCTTCAGATCAGCACAGCTCCAGCCGTTGCAACCATCTGGGGAGTAAACAAGCAGATGGAAGACCTCTCTCTCTGTCTCTGCCTCTGCCTCTCTGTAACTCTTTCAAATAAATAAATAAACTTTTTTTAAAAAAAGCTATCTCTAATTTTTATATTCTCCAGTAGCTTCCTAATATTATTTAGATAACTTCCCACAATTACAGTAATGGTACGAAACCTGGATAAAAACATTTATCTCATCTTATTAAATGAGCTCTAAATAATGACTTTGGATTGCTAACTATTTTTTTTAATGTTTAATGTATTATATGCATTCTTAAGCACAAATGAGGTATATCCACACCATCAGTCTCCAGAATACTACTAGTAAGCACAAGGAGTTAATGTAGCTTATGGGTATGTTTCACTCAGTTCTTTATTTCTGTAGCTCTTGGTCAACTCCGAGGACTCAGCTACAAGATGTTCACATAGTTAGTGACTGGCAGATGACATTAGTGCGTATGTTTAAAAGAGTGGGTCTAGATGAAACAAAGTTATCAGAATGTTTAAAGTATGCATGAAGCATAAGCATTGTGGCATAGATGGATAAACCACCCTGGGCAATACTGGCTTCCCATATTAGAGCACCAGTGCAAATTCCAGCTCCCTGATAAGTTGTCTGGGAAAGCAGCAGAAGATGGTCTAAGTTCTTGGACTTCTGACATCCATGTGGGAGACCCAGACGGAGTTCCAGGCTGCTGGCTTCAGTCTGGTCCAGCTTGAAGTAAGCATTAACATTTTTTAAAAGATTTATTTATCGGGCCAGCATTGTGGCTCACTAGGCTAATCCTCCGCCTGCGGCGCCGGCACCCCGGGTTCTAGTCCCTGTTGGGGCGCCAGATTCTGTCCAGGTTGCTCCTCTTCCAGTCCAGCTCTCTGCTGTGGCCCAAGAGTACAGTGGAGGATGGCCCAAGTCTTTGGGCCCTGCACCCGCATAGAGACCAGGAGGAACCACCTGGCTCCTGGCTTTGGATTGGCGCAGTGCCGGCTGTAGCGGGGGTGAACCAAGGGAAAAAGGAAGACTTTTCTCTGTCTCTTTCTCTCACTAACTCTGCCTGTCAAAAAAAAAAAAAAAAAAAGATTTATTTATTTGAAAGTCAGAGTTACGTAGAGAGAGGAGAGGCAGAGAGAGAGAGAGAGAGAAAGGTCTTGCATCTGCTGGTTCACTCCCCAGTTGGCTGCAAGCTGGAGCTGCGCCAATCCAAAGTCAGGAGCCAGGAGCTTCCTCCAAGTCTCCCATGTGGGTGCAGAGGCCCAAGGACTTGTGCCAAATTCTACTGTTCTCTCAGGCCATGGCAGAGAGCTGGATTGGAAGCTGAGTAGCCGGGACTCAAACTGGCGCCCAAATGGGATGCTGGCACTTCAGGCAGCGGCTGTACCTGCTATGCCACAGCGCCGGCCCCAGAATGAACATTTGTATGCAACACCCTGTACCTCATTTGGGGTTTGTGCTATAGCTGATCATGTGACAAGAATGTGGCCAACTTAATTTATGAATATTGGACTCTAAAACTCGGACAAGCTTTCATGGGCATGTGAATTTGGCTCTGAATTCACATTTGGAGAAGATGCATTTATGAGTTTCCCACAGACAGAGAATATGAAAGCTTGCTGTTCACTTCTCTGGTATTTGTAATTCTCCCTTGATATTCAAATAGACTGGTTCCAGGACTTCTGGATGATACGAAAATCCACAGGTGCTCAAGTTCCTTACATAAAATGGTGCAGTATTTGCATTAACCTCTGCACATTCTTCATATCCTTTAAATCATCTCTAGATTACTTACAGCACCAAAAATGTAAATCATATTTAAAATGCTGTGTTGTTCAAGGAATTATAACAAGACAAAATTCTGTCCACATTCAGTACTGACAGATTTTTTTCCTGAATATCTTCCATTTGTAGCTAGTGGAATCTACAGATATGGAATCAACAGATTCAGAGGGCCACCTGCACTCATACATCGTACTGCTCTCTGTATTGGAGTAAGCATCTTTTGCTCTAATAAATCCTAACCAGGACTACATATGCAATTGTTTAAGATTTTCCAGAAAATTCACAAACCAGTGGGTGTCAAAGTCTCACCAAGACAACTAGCCCCTCAGAAGCCTCTGTCTTGCTACTTTAAAATCAGCACCTCCTCCCCAGAGTAAACACCATAGAATAGTTTTGCCTGTTTGTGATCTTACATGTGTTTAGAATCCTATAGTTTGCACTCTTTACTATCTGGCTACTTTCCACTTGAATTTTATGATTATGAGCATCATATAGGTTGCTGTGTGCAGTTCTGTGTTCATTTGTTTGCACTGCTATAGAATGGTCTGTTGACTATGCCACAATTTGTATTTTCATTCTTCTGTAGACTGACATTTGGGTTATTCTCAGCTTGGAATCATTATCAGTACTGGTGCTGTATATACGCTAGTTCTTATCTTTTGGTGTACATGTGAATGCACACCTGTTGGCTACATAACCAGGAGTGGAGTTGTATCATATGGAATGTAAATGCTGAATTTTGTTTAAGAAATATTGTTAAAGAATTTTCCAAACTTGTACAAATTTATCCTTCTGCTAGCAATATAGGACAATTTTGGGGATTCTGTATCTTTGCCAATTTTTGGCTTTGTCACTCTTTATTTTAAATCAATCTAGTTAGAAAGTATGTATTATGGTGGTTTTAATAGACATTACTCTGGGCCGGCGCCGCGGCTCAATAGACTAATCCTCCACCTAGCGGCGCCGGCACACAGGGTTCTAGTCCCGGTCGGGGCGCCGGATTCTGTCCCGGTTGCCCCTCTTCCAGGCCAGCTCTCTGCTGTGGCCCAGGAGTGTAGTGGAGGATGGCCCAAGTCCTTGGGCTCTGCACCCCATGGGAGACCAGGAGAAGCACCTGGCTCCTGCCTTCAGATCAGCACGGTGCGCCGGCCGCAGCGTGCCAGCCATGGCAGCCATTGGAGGGTAAACCAACGGCAAAAGGAAGACCTTTCTCTCTGTCTCTCTCTCTCTCTCTCACTATCCACTCTGCCTGTCAAAAATAAATAAATAAATAAATAAAAATAGACATTACTCTGATAACTTACGATATTGATGCAGTTAGATATAATCATGTGGTGTACTTTTGGGCATTTTTTTTATGGATTTGTATGTAATTGATTTATAATTCTTCACATACTCTGGCCTGGAACCCCTAATTGGATATGTATGCAAATATGCCCTTAAACCCTGTGGATTACCTTTCCATCCCTATAATGTGCTACATCAACCAGTGGGCTACTACTATTCAAATTTCCTCTCTACCATACTTCACTCAACAAATATTTATTGATTAACTGCTATCTATCTGGGCACTTTGTAGCACCGAAGAGAAATAATAAGCACAAAAAATGATTCCTGTTTACATTTTTCCTGAATATAACTTGCTTTTCCATTCAGCCATTTCATCTTATTCAAAGGTATAGGAACAATTCCTTTTCAGGGTTATGTTTCTAAGTATATTACTTACTAGCTTTTTTATGATTATATTAAAGCATTGCTTATACCACTGAGAATGGAAAGAAAGGAAGCAAAAATACTCTTGGCCTTCTTTGCAATCATGCCATGTAATTATTGATATTATTGTCTTAATTATGAATGGTTTTACAGTTACTCACACAGTATGTCAACATTGTCTTGGCTCCAGTATCCCATGTAGCAGATCCTAAGATAAAAGTTCAGGTGTAACAGTTTATTTAGGATGTAAACTCAGGAAATAAAGGTAGAGGAGTTCAGAAGTGAGGCAAGGAAAGAAAATACACCTTCAAAGGGTGTGTTAACAGCCAGTCAATACTCTGGTAAAGTACATCTTCATTCTGGTGGGGAACTCTGGGAACCATGGTAGAATAAATGTCTGAATTCATCCACCTGATGGTCATAGGGGCTGGGAGGTTTACACATGGGCTCCTGTTAGTCATTGTTTCTGAGTTTCTCCTGAGTTGGGAGGTATACATTCATTTCCCAAAACATCTCACCTACTCCACACTCAGAAAGAATATTTTCTGTTACCAGATCAAGTTCTCAGCAAAGCAAAGCAAAATAAAATAAAAAACCATAGTCCTGGAAGTCAGATATTTTGGTTCTGAGTTATGTAAGTTCAACTTTATTTGATGGAATGCTGAAGAAGAATCTGTAAAAGAAAAAAAATTTAAAATATAAAATAACATGCACAAAATTTGATTTGCTTTCAGTATTTTATTCATTTAAAAAGATCTTGACTGCCTAAGGATTATACTGAAAGAGTGTTCTCAGAATTTTCTATTGCAAGTATACATATCACCATTTGGATTTTAGTTGGGAATGACATTTGTTAAAATCATCTTTTATTAATAGGACACTATCCAATTTCTCAAAAAATATATTATCAGCTATGAATGAGAGAGAAGCTCCAAGTATAAGCTCACATTTAAATAGTCTGATGGATGTTAATCCTAGGTTAAAATGGTGCTCCATGCTATAAGAGATACAAATGCCTGGTAACTTGCTTCCAGGCACATTTTCTATTCTTAAAATTATCTTATCTATCTATGGTGGCTGCTGGGGCTTCAGTGACTCAAATGCCTAAGGGAAGGAGGAAGGTTAGAAGAAGAGAGACTGTGAATTTTTTCTAGCTGCAAGGGAAGCTTGCAAAGGATCTTTATTCTATGTGTTCACATGCCCATTTAAAATGAAAGCTTCACTCCTGAAGAAGATATTGAGAAAGAGATATTTGGAAAACTGTTATTCTCTCCCCAACAAGTCCAAAAAATATGCAATGTGAATTTTTTTAAAAAATCTACTATGTAAATAAATTCTAACAGAAAGTTTTAACAAAAGAATCATTATTAGATTAAGAGATAATCAGAGCTTTCCTTAGACTCCTACTTCCATCATAATATTTTCAACTTAAAAATTTGCTAAATCAAAATATAGTATACAAATAATCTATTTCAGAAGTGTGTGTGTGTGTGTGTGTATGGTGTATGCATGATTATTAATGTGTATATATTATATTGGGATCCTATAGGGACTCCTTTCTTTTTGATACCATCCATATTACATTTATATGTATATATATTTATATTTATTTCATATAATTTTAACCTATGTGAAGAGATGACCTAAATAAGTAGAAACACTTAGGGAAAAACTCTCAAACATGAATTTATCTTTTTAGGTCCAATTCAAACCATTTATTTGACTCCTGAATGTGAGGGACTGTTCAAATCATAATGATATAACAAGCATTTTTTTAAGATTTATTTTATTTATTTTTAAGCATTTTTAAAAGATTTATTTATTGCTTTGGAAGTCAGAGTTACAGAGAGAGAGGAGAGGCAGAGAGAGAGGTCTTCCATCTGCTGTTCACTCCCCAGTTGGCTGCAATGGCTGGAGCTGAGCTCATCTGAAGCCAGGAGCCAAGAGTTTCTTCCAGGTCTTCCATGCAGATGCAGGGGCCCAAATATTTGGGCCATCCTTTACTGCTTTCCTAGGCCACAGCAGAGAACTGGATTGGAAGTTGAGCAGTCAGGACTTGAACCGGTGCCCACATGGGATGCGGTGGCTTTACCTGCTATGCCACAATGCTGGTCCCATGACAAGAATTTTTTAAAAAATTTATTTATTTTGAAAGTCAGAGTTACATAGTGAGAGGGAGATTTTCCATCTGCTGGTTCACTCCCAAGATGGCTACAATGACCGGCACTGGGCCAGATCAAAGTCAGGAGCCAGGAGCTTCATTTGGGTCTCCCATGTAAGGGGCCCAAACACTTCTGCCTCTCCCAGGCCATCAGCTGGGAGCTGGATCAGAAGTGGAGCACCAGGATATGAACTGGCACCCATATGGGATGCCAGAGTTGCAGGCATTGCCTTTACCCACTATACTACAGTGCTATCCCCTCTAACAAGGGTTTTTAAGTCCCATAATTACCAAAAAATATAAACAGTCCTTCAGAAAAATCAAATGAAAGAGTTTTCAAAGAGATAAGAAAGACATTTTCTTTATTTTTTTTAAAGATTTATTTAGTTATTTGAAAGGGAGAGTTTCACAGAGAGAGAAGGAGAGGCAGAAAGAGGTCTTCCACCTTATGGTTCACTCCCCAATTGGCCACAATGGCCGGAGGTGCACCAATCTGAAGCCAAGAGCCAGTTGCTTCTTCTGGGTCTCCCACATGGGTGCAAGGACTTGGGCCATCTTCTACTTTCCCAGGCCATAGCAGAGAGCTGGATCTCAAGTGGAGCAGCTGGGTCTCGAACCGGCACTCATATTGGATGCCGGCGCTTCAGGCCAGAGCGTTAACCCACTGAGCCACAGCGCCGGCCCCAAGAAAAACATTGTCATGGTAGACTTTCCTATCACCATAAGAAAAAAAAAAAAAAGGAAAAATAGACCATTGGCACTGTAATTGCTCGTAATTTCAGAGATGAATTTCATGGTCAAAAATAAAACCATAGACCTCTCGACAAGTAGAAGGGGAGAAAACAAAACAAAAAAAAATGTGATTCTCTTTGGATGATTGTGATGGATAATCAGAGACACAGCTTTATCGGATTGAATGGTCTCATCTTTCTGGAGACCAGAAATGGAATCCATCTGGACATCTGCTAAAGGATAACAGATGGAGCTACACCACACAACATGAAGCAGTTGTCTCTATCATAATCCACCAGTGGTGGAAATTGCAAGAGTGATATTACTGTAGACTTGAAAAATCATTTTTCTCCTACAGTTTAGCTCCAGATTTGTTATGACTTTGGAGAGAAAGTTTCTTAGCTATCCTCAGTACTTTTTTATAAATTTGAAAAACAAGGACCAGCTAGTATAACTTTGTATGTAGAAAACTTCTGAGGAAATTCACTCAAGGCACATTTGTAGGCACCTTGAAAATAAATCTATGTTAATGAGTTGCACCAATAATATTTAGACAAATTGATTGTCTAAGTTATATAACATAATAGTTACCAAATGGTAAAAACTTGACTTCACCTATTTGCAACTGTCTTCAGTCTCAAACTTTAACCTCACAGACCCTAGATTTATATTTAGAGCAGTTGTGAGGACCTACTTTTTATTTTTCCTTCGCTGTTTCTCTTGTTCTCTGCCTTTATCTTCATTACCGTTAATATTAGTGACATTGTTCTTCTGTGTGCTGGACATCCATCTCCATCACGTATTATAAACATACTGAATAGATCAACATACTATCATTTTTTTCCTAGGTCTCCAAATTCATTCTCCCAAATCTTACAAAAGAAAGTCCTTATCAACTCTCTTTCTCATTCCTCCAAAAAGCTTATTTTCAATTCAAGCCCATGCTCACTTCACCAAGACCCTTAACCTTTCTTTTCAAACTTCCTTTCCATGCTGACTGGAAGGACCATATTAAAGTTTATTCATTTGTTCAACAACATAATAAAAATTCATGTGAAGTCAGGTTACGTCCCTAAATTTCAACTGCAGAAAGACATGGATAATGCCATTAAAACAGTCACTATTAGATGATCACACAGCTATACAAAGATGGAAGCTTGGTGCAAACAGAGATTGGCTTTTCTCATTAAGCCTCTCTTCAGTGTCTCCAGAGTCCATCTCAGATGAGTGTGAGGTACTTTGTCCCATCCACTTATTTCTCCCTAGCTTTCTCCATGAGTTTATCCCTCTGAAACACTCACCACCTGAGTCTCATTTTTTCCATCACTAGATTTTCTCTGGCCCTCACATAGAGATGAAAAGTTTGTATAGACCATTCAGACACTATAAAGCATCTTGAGATGGTATCAGTCCTCTAGTTCCCACCCAGAAAAATGCCTCCCAAGTTCAGCAAAATGTTTTCCTGTTAATATAGATCAGTTCTTAAAGCATGAAATATGGATAATTATATGCTGAAGAAATATTTCTTCCAAGGAATGGAAACACCTTAAAAAAACATTAGAGGGCCGGTGCTGTGGCTCAATAGGCTAATCCTCTGCCTGCGGCGCTGGCACACCGGGTTCTAGTCCCGCTTGCTCCTCTTCCAGTCCAGCTCTCTGCTCTGGCCCGGGAGTGCAGTGGAGGATGGCCCAAGTCATTGGGCCCTGCACCCCATGGGAGACCAGGAGAAGCACCTGGCTCCTGGCTTCGGATCAGCACAGTGCGCCGGCCGCAGCCACCATTGGAGGGTGAACCAATGGTAAAGGAAGACCGTTCCCTCTGTCTCTCTCACTGTCCACTCTGTTAAAAAGAAAGAAAGAAAGAAAGAAAGAAAGAAAGAAAGAAAGAAAGAAAGAAAGAAAGAAAGAGAGAGAGAGAGAGAGAGAGAGAGAGAGAGAGAGAAAGAAAGAAAGAAAGAAAGAAAGAAAGAAAGAAAGAAAGAAAGAAAGAAAGAAAGAAAGAAAGAAAGAAAAACATTAGAGACAGGTATAAAAATGACCATATGCTTCACATCCTAAATGCTCAAAGTCTTCTAATATGTTGTTTCCCTCTCTCTACCATTAGATAATCTGCTTTGTCACATTGCTGGAGAAGTTCAGGGAAGCAAGCACACTGGCACTGCAAGTTTCTCTCCTGTAGCCTTACTAACGTTAGGGCAAAATGGCAGCACTCTTGCAGAATTCCCTCTTATATGTCCTTTTGCTTCCCCAGAAGTTGTGTTCCTTTTCCTCCCCAAAACAGAACTATTCTTACAGTGACAATTATGAAATTAGTAAGCATGCACAAATTAGTGTATCTCCCCTTTCATTCTTTCAAAAAATTGGGCAGGTAATGGGTACAAATTCCTATGCCAGGAATAAGAAAGAGAAGAGTGATTCCCCCGCAAAAAATGAAGTCCTTGGCATCAAGGAGAATACACTGCAAACAACAAGACTAACTTTAATTAAAAAATCATGAAACAAATATAAAAATTACAATGGTGAAAAGTGAAGTCTAGTCACATAGTTGTACAACAGCCTGTAATGGAGACATTTAGCCTAATGAAGGATAACTAGGAGCTCTTCTGGGAAAGTGACACTGAAAATGAGAGCTGAAAAGGGTAGGCAGACACTTGGGAAGGGGTCAGATGTGGGGAAGATTGCAGAGAATGAGAGAAGGATTTCTCTAGAAACACACGCATCCTGAGGTACAGGGGAGAAGGAAATTTAGAGGAATTGAATTAAAAGGGTCCTGGATTGCTGGAACATTAACAAAAAAGAGGAGTGTGGGTTATGATGAGAGTGGAATTGTGGTATGTGGGAGGGAATGCTTCCAGATTATGGAAAATACGGGAAAAAAATGGTTAAGGAGCGTTGGATGTGATATAAGAGAGATGGAAGAGATTTAAGTAGGTGTGGGATGTAAAAAATTAGTCTTGGCTTTGAGACATTCATTTGGAGATTCTGATTAAGAATGGGTTGGAGGAGGCTCATGCAAAAGGCCAGATGGGAGGTGAGGCAGCCTGGCTTAGGGTTGTGCAAATGGAGGTGTAGAGAAATAGATTGAAGAGATACTTGGAAAGTAACTCTACGGAACTTAGTGAGAATTTGAAATTAAGATGAAAGGAAGAGGGAATTATCAAAGGCAGTTTTAGAGTTTCTATCTTGTAGAATTGAGTAGATGGTGGTTTAACAGGATGTAGTTTACAAAGAAGATGCAGTACATGTTGGTGGATTCTATTTTTTTCCTCTTTTGTGGAGAAATTTGGTTTTGCTTTCTGTGTTAGACTCAGTTTTACTAGAGCACACCTTGAGACCTAGAATTTGAGTGTAAGTCACTGTTTTGGGAAAGTAAATGTTGAAAACAAGTAGGGACTAGAAAAGACAAGGAAGCAAAAAAATTGAACACCTGCTGATGGACAGGTTGCCACTGTAGGAAGCTGGAGCTATCCTACTGGGGTCCTCCAGGAGATGGGGTGGTCTATGCCTTTGAGTTGTCTCACCTGGAGGATGATGAATAGGACATATTTACATGTCAGTTCATAACCATCATTGTTTGAAGGACTCCTCTAGGAACTAACTTGCGGCATTTCTTACATTGTCTGTGCCCTATCCAAGGATGCTCAGAAAGCCAGGGCGTCAGAGGCTTTCTTGAAATGACCTCAGAGTACTTTGGGAAGAGGAATGCTCAAGGGACATTCCTGAGCAATGTGGATGGTGTATGTTGTCCTCTAATTGTCTCCAATATTTTCAATTTCTCTACATTTATGAACTCTACATGGGTATATTTGTTCTTTTCAGGTCCTACTTCAATTTTTCTTGCCACATTTCAAATAACTCATTAGTTCACAAATTCTTTGATCTTCAACTCATATGTAACATTCTGTTCACTCTGCATCCATAAGTTCTTATCTGTGTTATAATGTGATAAAATATATTGTGAAAGCATGAATGATTCTATTCCAGTTTTGATGAGAAGTTAAGGAGATATTCATAACCAAGCATGCACAATGTAATTCATGATGAAATAGCATTCGAAATACTGTTGACTTAAAATTATTCAAATGTAGCTGTCAGTGCTTTGGTCTTAAACTTCAGGAAAGAGAGCAAGAAAGGTGCCTTAGGAGCCTAAATCCAAAATTACCACTTATTTTTATTAGTGGCTTCTATGATGGGATAGAGAGAAAATTTTACAGCATTTACTAGTATTGCCAAATTATTAACAACTGCTATCACTTTGGAAAGCTGAAATATAATACCTAATATGCCATTGGACATAGATTAGATGCTCCATTTTAATTTGGTATTTGGTTGACTAAAACTTAGTACACTGCAATCTTTCCAGACATCTATTATAGATCCATGGCAATTCTTTATGCTTTCTTGGGTTCCATCCTCATCTACTCCTTCTGTGAAGGTGGACTAATGCCTATGTCTATTATCATCAAAGATCTGATACTAGCTCCCTCTATTTGTACTTACTCTGCCAGGGTAATCTCTATATTAATGGGTTACCATGATTCTTTCTCTCCATCTCCCTCCATAAACTGTTTTCTCCTACCCTTCTCCTCCATGTTAAACTTCTTTTATTTTCTTTTTTAAATGTCTTATTTATTTGAAATGGAGAATGGAAGGGAGGGAGAGAGGGAGACAGAGAGATCGAGAAATCTCCCATCTGCTGATTCACTCCTCAAATGCCAACTGCAGCTAGGACCTGGGAAGTCAATCCAGGTCTACAACATGGATGGCAGGGACCTAACTACCTGAGCCATCACCTGCTGCTTCCCACAGCACACCTTAGCAGGAAGACGGAATCAGGAGCAAAGCAGGGAATTCTACTCAGGCATTCTGATAATGGGATGTGGGTGTCCCAAGAGGTGTCTTAACCACTGTACCACACATGCCCCTCCCAGCTCATCTTAAGATTTTACTAACCATGTCTTTATTCCCCAAGCTGGAAACCTGCTCAAGCATCCCCAAGATAAAAATTCATCTGTCTAGGCCAGCACTGTGGAACAGTAGGTAAAGCCTACTCTCTGCATCCCAAATGGGCACTGTTTCAAAACCGGGCTGCTCCACTTCTGATCCAACTCCCTGATAGTGCACCTGGAAAAGCCACTGAAGATGGCTCAAATGCTTAGCCCCTTGCTCCCACATGGGAGACCTGGAAGAAGCTCCAGAGCCCTGGCTTTGGCCTGACCCAGCCATTGCAGCCATTGGGGAGTGACTCAATGGACACAAGATATTTCTTTCTCTCTTTCTCTGTCTCTCCCCCTCTCTCTGTAACTCTGCCTTTCAAATAAATAAATAAATATATTTTTTAAAAAAGTAAAAAAGAAAAATTCATCTGTCCTCTGTCAAACTTCTCCCCTGAGTCATTAACTGCCGCTCTGGAGAAAAGTAACCACAAGCCACACCTCCACTTCATCTTCACCATTTCATGGTTAATCCTTCTTGCCAGAGACATTCTTCATGGAACAATTCTGGCTTACTTTTTATAGCCAACTGGTGATACAGCTCCACTCCCTTTATAGGTGAGGACCAGTTAGTTTTCTACTTAAGGAGTGTTAGTCATCATTTTATAACTCACTTCTCCCCTCTGCAGTACTTTTTAAAACTCTCCATTGCTTTCTTCATTTTGCTCATTCAGAGCCCTTCATCTTCAACTCCAATACATTTAAAGTTTCTCTCAAAGGTTCCTTCTATCCTTTACCCTTTTCAGGGATTTGTCTGCTCTGAAAGGCTCCACTGGGACCCCATATTACTTAAGTTCAAAGGCTCAGTCACCTGTGAGCCCAACTTTTCCTTGCCTTTCTCTTACCTCCATCTCTTAGTGCAACTTAAATTTTCTTCCAAATTAGATGACATGCTCTTATCTAGCATTCCCTGCTCTTCGTCCATCATTTGCTTACACAGGTTCCACTGCCTACGGGTGCTTTCCTTCCCCTCCTCCAATATCCACTTGCCCAATTCTGTGCCTGCAGGAAAGTCCAGTAGAATAGATACCTCCACCATAAAATCTGCCCAGATGTCTTCGAGGCAGAAGGCATTTACCCACATGCTATATTATCTGAACTTCCTCTATAGTATTCATTTAGCTTTTCTTATATATGAGTCATGTGATTGTGTGGTGTCTTCATACCCTCCAGACTGTCACAGCTCCTTCAAGTGATCTCAGATCCACTAAGGTGGAGATGGTAAAACGTGTGCAGTACACTAAGGGATTCATTTCTGGAGTCTACCAGTACACCTGCCTCGTCCATGCTCTTGTTCTCCCAGCCTGGAGCTCAGGCTCTCTATTGGTTCTGACTCTCCACTTTTGTGCTTCATATGGACATCATTCTCTACTTTGTTTGACTGGGATTTATGTTACTCATCATAGTAATTAGCTAAGTATACCCCAAACTCCACCCCAAGATTTTCAAACTTTCTGGCTTCCAAATCAGGATAGGGTGACCAGAAGATAAAGACACTGGAATCTTCTTGAAGCTGGGTATTAAATCATGTACATTGTTACTTTGCTCAATACACTTAATATCAATCCTTTAAATATAGTGAATGTTCAGGGCCGGCGCCGCGGCTCACTAGGCTAATCCTCCGCCTAGCGGCGCCGGCACACAGGGTTCTAGTCCCGGTCGGGGCGCCGGATTCTGTCCCGGTTGCCCCTCTTCCAGGCCAGCCCTCTGCTGTGGCCAGGGAGTGCAGTGGAGGATGGCCCAGGTGCTTGGGCCCTGCACCCCATGGGAGACCAGGAAAAGCACCTGGCTCCTGGCTCCTGCCATCGGATCAGCGCAGTGCGCCGGCCGCAGCGCGCCGGCCGCGGCGGCCATTGGAGGGTGAACCAACGGCAAAGGAAGACCTTTCTCTCTGTCTCTCTCTCTCACTATCCACTCTGCCTGTCAAAAATAAAAAAAAAAAATAAAAAAAATAAAAAAAAATATAGTGAATGTTCAATAATAGCATTTTTTTTCAGCTTTCAGTACTTTTTTAATTTTTATTTATTTTTTTTGACAGGCAGAGTGGACAGTGAGAGAGAGAGACAGAGAGAAAGGTCTTCCTTTGCCATTGGTTCACCCTCCAATGGCCGCTGCGGCCGGCGCACCGCGCTGATCCGAAGCCAGGAGCCAGGTACTTCTCCTGGTCTCCCATGGGGTGCAGGGCCCAAGCACTTGGGCCATCCTCCACTGCACTTCCCTGGCCACAGCAGAGAGCTGGCCTGGAAGAGGGGCAACTGGGACAGAATCCGGCGCCCCGACTGGGACTAGAACCCGGTGTGCCGGCGTCGCAAGGCGGAGGATTAGCCTAGTGAGCCGTGGCGCCGGCCCAATAATAGCATTTTAGTTCATGTATTTATTTCATTGCATAATACATTCTGAAAAATGAGATTAAGGATAGAGAGTTTTGAAGGGCATAACAGAAAGAAAATTTACATTCTTTAGGGGGCTATCTGAGAAAACAACTGCTGTATAGGAACAACTAAGGAAACTTGACACCATAGAATTTAGTGATTAGGTTCAAATGTTTTGAGTTCAGATTCTGATTTATCTACTGATGATCTAGAATTGAAACTCCCTATGCTTCATTTCTTCAAATGTGTGCATAGTACTATATGTAAGGTTGATATGGAGGGTAAATGACACAATATCTATAATAAATAGAGGTGTACAAATTAATATAGTGCCTTATATATATAACTACTCAACAACCATCGAAGAGAGAAGGATATTGAAAGAAAGATCCAAGGCAATACAAGAAAAAAATGTTTCCTTCTTTACTATTTTATCTGACAATGGACTCAATGCAGGGTCTCCCTTAATAGCCATAATAATGGTGAGTATTATATAAAATAGATAAACCACTTTGTTACTTAAGAAACTAGGCTCTTTTCATGTATGTTCCCTGTCTAGGTCCTTGAATTTGCTCATTCAGCCAATGGATGGAAAAAGTAGGGTGACTATCAGGAGTACCTGTCTACTTTGGCATCAAGACTAGAAGTGGCGGGGCCAGTGCTGTGGCACAGCAGGTTAAACCTCTGCCTGTCCCACAGGAGGGCAAGAAAAAAATAGGATAGTTGGATCTACCTAAAACAAAGGGTTCTGATCACAAAGCTGAGAGTTTACCACAATGACTAGTATTTACATGAACGAACCAAAGCACTATGTGCTTTTTCTCACTCAACATTCTTGGACAGAGCTGCCCCAAAATAATCTCCAGTGATTTTCAATCTATAGTGCCCAAGAATTTTAGAGACAGCATTTTGTCCTGAATTGATGAAGAGATTCAGTTATAATTTTAACTATATATATATATACTATATATATAAATACTAGTATGTTTAAAGTTAAATTCTAAATTCAAATTTATGGCTGTAGTGGCTTGTGTTTTGAATCATGACATCAAGAAACCATTTATTTTAAGTAGTAATTTTTTGTACATAGATTAATAATACACATAGCATTTATCATGGCCCAGATGTGCTTATAGGTATTAAGGAATAACATCTTACTTCATTTTCACAATTACCTTGTGAAGTAGCCATTTTATTTTACTTTATTTTAAAAAATTTTATTTTTCTCTTGTAATTTATTTGAAAATAAGACAGAGAGAGAATGAGACATAGACAAAGGGAGACTTTCCATCTGTTGTTTTACTCCCCAAATGCCCATAACACTTGGGATGGGCCAGGCTGGTTTAGGAGCTTGAAACTCAATCTGGGTCTCCCATGTGGGTGGTAGGGACCCAAGTAATTGAGCTATCACCTGCTGTCTCCCAGGGTCTGCATTAGCAGGAGGCTGGGATCAAGAGCACAGGCACTCCAGTATAAGATGTGACCATCCCAAGTGGCATCTTAACTGCTGTGCCAAATATCCACTCCTATTATTTTCATTTTAAAGATGAGAAAGCATCCCTCAAAGATATTAGCCAATTTTCTCAAAGTCACACAATTACCCACAGGTAGTATCTCTGGCAATCTTTTGCCAGAGTCTGTGCACTTAACCAGTTCAAATAGTAGCTCTGTCCTCTACCACCACATTTAAAATCATCTGAACAAATCAGAGAGTATGGGTTCATTGGAGGAATGCACATGTCTTTTGCTTTTTTTGAAATCTCTTATGAAGTTATACAGTAGAACCCCTTTATTTTCAGTTTAACTTTCCACTGTTTTAACTATCCACAATCAACCACATTCAATTATACTCATGGAAAATTCCAGAAACAAACAATTCATAAATTATCAATTGTGTACTGCTGTGAGTTTCAGTAGGAAATCTCATACCATTCTGCTCTGTCTAGCCTGGGACATGAATCATTCCTTCGTCTAGCATATTTACACTGTATATACTACCCATCCGTTAGTCACTTAGTAACTCAGTTATCAGTTCCGCTGACACAATATTGCAGTGCTTGTGTTCAAGTACCCTTATTTTACTAATTGTTCTGAAGACCAAAACTGATGATGTTGGAAATTTGGGTATTCCAAAGAGAAACTATAGACTGCTTCCTTTAGGTGAACACATGAAAGTTTCCTACTCAATGAGAAAAAAGAGCACATGAGGAAGTTGTTCAGATTTGCAGTAGAATAAGTTATTTTGAAAGAGAGATCACATTCATATAATTTTTACAATAGTATATTGTTATAATTATTCTGTTATTTTAAGTTTATAATTTCTTGCCATGCCTAATTAATAAATTAAACTTTAATATAAATATGAAAACACTTGGTGTAAACGGGATTTGGTGTTATCTGCACTGTCAGACATCCTTTGGGAGTCTTGGAACATATTTCCTGTGGATAAGAAGTGACTACTGTATTTGAGTTAAAAATGTGTTAGGTAAAGTATTCTGATAAAAATAAAATGCAAACTCCATTTGGACTAGTAAAAACATCGTGCCATTCATATGGGACACTCTATGAAAAACATACTTAGCTTTCCCTTTATTCTTGGTAAACAAATTAACATCTGTTATCCCAAATAGGCAAGGTTAGCCAGCCATGACGCTTCTCAACAAATACGTTCTGGAAGATTTTAAGAATGTATTTATTTTTGGAGGCTTCAGAGAACTGGAAATAAGCTGCTGGCAACCGTTAACAAGGCCCCTGTTTTCTTCTATCCACTGCCATTAAAAGATTCTCTTTCAAAGAATCATTCTGATGACTACAGAAAAAAATTAAAATATGGATAAATACAGGCATTCAGCCTGATGTGACTGCCGCCTTCCCAGCTGTAATCACCGTCCTGACTTCTAGGTGACTCTGGCCATCATCCCAAGCCCCATGGGATAAGACAACTCACTAAGATAATTTGCTCAGAGTGTCCTGGGGTGTCTATTTTTGACACCTGAAACTTGTCTTATGTCTGAAATGTTAACATCTTCTGAGAAAATTCAGATACATTGTGCTTGGCCATGGGCCAGTTAGACAACCCTCTTTTCCTGCCCCATGGCTGAGGTATCTTCTTATCGTGCAACTATCCAAGACACCCTTCTGTCCATAGGTGCCTAAAATAATCCACTCTGTGTAACATTGGCTCTGCTTACCTCTCTCTTTGAATTTTTGGTATCTTCTGCCTTTGGCAGTCAGTTCTAGCATACTTTTCAGAAACAACAAGTAAGGAGAAATAGAAACAGTAAGAACAGATACATCATATTTTATTTTTCTAGAGAAATAAATGATTGAATAATTCCATTATTTGTTTTATCCAATACTAGGCATGGTCATTGGGAGAGAAACACTGAGTCCTTAAGCAAAGTAGTCCTTCTCTCCATCTACTACGCTAAGAAGGTATAACAATTACATCATGAAACAGCTGATGGGGTTGTAGGACAGGAATGTCTGCATCTTTTTCACTGAGTGTGGTCTTGTGCCCAGTGGAAGTCTGAATGTATTTACTATGATCACAGAGTGAAAATGAGCCCTGAGTTAAAAGAAAAGGTTGACCTTACCAGGACCTAGGCCTGCTTTTCTCCAGATATACTTTTGTCTCCCCTAAACCCCTTTTTTGTTCTGATTCCTACAGACTGGATACCCCAGGGTGATTCAGCCAGCCTGTGGTGAGATTTCATTGGTGAAGGCACTGATAGTAGTTGGATAAAGCGATAAAGGGTTTTTCTCTCCCTCTTTCTACCTTGAGTGGGTTGTGTCTCGGTTGGTGGTCCTAAGAGGCTCCATATCATTGTTGCCATGGTGGCTCAGCCTCTATTGTAACCCCTGTCCCTTGGTTTCCAGTAACACAACTCCCTTCCTCTCTCACTACAGTCCAGAGCTGGCAGCAGCTCCCTGCTGTGGCTATTCTTAAGGTTGTTTCAGATTCCTCTGTGTGTCTTCCTAGTATTCCATTATCTTTGTAATCAGCACCCACCCACCCCACTCCCAATCACTACCACCAAAATCCCCAACTGAATTTTATCCACCATTTTAATTTGCAATATCACATCGAGAAGTATATCCTACAATGATATATGCCAATGTTCTCTGAAGTGACATATGTCTGTCAAAGCTTATTCTTTGCAAAATTATAATAGCAAGAAATCGAAATAGCACAATGTTAAGTAATGGAAAACCCATATAATGGAATGTTATTTAGACATTAATAATAAAGTGGAAGTTTATGCTTTTGAAATGGAAAAATGCTCAAGATATATTATTCAATGACAAAAACAAGCTGTCAAATCTTACATATTTTAGATTACTATATGTAATAAGTGAATTTATATATATGCATTACACATATATGCTTGTTGTGAGACAATATTTGAAAATGATACATTTGAAATGGAAGGAAAGATGGATGAGTGGGAGATGAGGAGTGAGAAGGAGACCTTTTGGCATTGTCCACTTTTTCTACCTTTTGTGCATATAGTAGCATTCCCAAATTATGTGATCTATAAAGATAAAAATGGTTACTATGATCAAATATAGAAGTATATATAAGGTGCATTGAACAGTTAGACAAAACAATCACAAAAAGCCTGAGCCCTCAAAGCAAGCTCACTGGATTTGAAACCTGGCTCTATCCTTTGTGAACTATAGGTCTCTTGTTAAGATCCTTACCCATTGTAAGCCTCATTTTCCTCTCCTATGCAATGGGGATCATGACAACACCTGCCCCTTAGTGCTGTGCTGTGAGGTGATCTATGAGTAAGGCTCAGTACAAGCACAGCTTGCTGTTAGTCCCCTGTCAGTTTGGGCTGTTATTAGAATTAGTCCTTACTTTCATTCTTACAATTAAAGGAGCAGGTTTCTTTATCCAAGGCTAGGATGAGTGTTTGAGGCAGCATAGTGGAGCCATCTAGGGGGAAAATTTAAGAGAACGATTTCTCTCTATTCATCACAATGTACACTTAACCCAGAGATTAAAGCATTTTCTCCTTAAAGGGAAATGATTCCAATCACAAGGGTATTGCATGGAAATTGCTTTCCAGCCCAGGCATGTTGCTTTACTATTAGCACCTATTTGCAATATCAATTTGCTGCTCTATCCCGAGGCACGGAAGTGATGCTCATGAGGGTAAAACAGGTTGGATTGAGGGATTGGGGCTGGTGCTTGTATTTGGATTCTGAAGTCAGCAATTAGAAGGAATAGATTCTGGGACTGGCATCATGGTGCAGCAGACTAAGCCACCACTTGTGACACCAGCATCCCTTTTGAGTACCAGTGTGAATCCTGACTGTTTCACTTCCCACCCAGCTCCCTGCAAATGCACCTGGAAAAACAGCAGCAAATGATCCAAGTACTTGGGTCCCTTCACCCACTTGGGAGACCCGGATGAAGCTCCTGGCTCCTGGTTTCAGCTTGGCCCAGCCCTGGCTGTTGTGATTCTTTGGGGAGTGAACCAGGAGATGGAAGCTCACTCCCTCTGTGTAATTCTTTCAAATAAATAAATAACTCTTTTTATTAAAAAAAAAAAAAGAAGAAATAGACTCTAGCAACACTTTCAGACAGTGATAGTGTGGGCTGGGAACTCATTCATTTTTTCTATCAAAAGGAGAATTACAGGCAAACTGACATTTACATCAAAGAAACTCTATATTTTTGGTCACAGTGGGACCAGCAGATTGCCTGCTAGGCTAGAGATCTGCACTGGTAACATTACAAAGTACAAGAAATTATTTCTTCAGCCTCTAAAGGAATATCTTTCTCACTGTGCTGACAGAAAATAAAGACGTGTGCATATACTTCATGGGTAGTACAAAACTGCGTGGACTACTCCTAATTCCAGGATGACACCAGGGGAAAAAAGCGGGACTATAAAAGAGGCTGAGCACATAAAAGATCAGATGAATCATTTTTAAGATATGAAGCAAGCCCACACTTATTTGGAAAAAATACTTTAGATTCTAGAAAATAAGCATAAAGATGAAAAGTATAATTTTCATACCCCCAGTAATATTCAGTAAATCATACATTCCTCTAAATAAAACTTCAAACATAAGATAAGTCCAAGTAAAAAGGAACTAGATAAGAGGAAGAGAGAAAACTTGAGATTGGAATTTGGTAGGAATATAGAGAAATCTACAAAAGATCACAAAAATCAATCTTAATCAATAAAGGGGGATAAAACTAATAAAAGGGATTGAGGTGAATGAGTAAATGTTGAAGCTGGAGGGTGTACATAAAGCTCATTATCCCATTCTATCTACATTTGAAATGTCCAAATACTTTGCACCACAAAGTTTAAAAAGAACACTTAGAAATGGTAGAGAGTAGATAGACATTGCAGAAAAGTAAACTTCAATAATGCAGAGGTAAAGTACCAGGATATTAGAAAACAAGAAAAGAAATGATAGATAAGGAGGAGAGGGGAAAAAAAGAAAATAGCCAAATAATTTGTCATTTCTAGGAAAAATATAAAATAGAATGGAAAAGATAGTAATGTTAATTTAAAACATATTCCAAAGCCAAAGACAGACTTAAATCTCCAGTTGAAAAAGCTTATTATATATAGGATATTATATATAGGATAAATTTATTTATCCTTATTATATATAGGATAAATTTAAAGGTAAATATGTAAGTTATGTATTTTTGGTGGCACATTTTGGTGGGTCAGGTAGAGGAGATATTATAAGTGTACAAAGAGAAAAAATAAAGTCATAAGAAAAAAAATTTCCTCATATATCTTCTTTAAAGTTCTAAATATTGGAAAATAATGGAGCATTATCTACAGTGACTTATGGAGAAAATACGGCAATGTGAGAATCAACTTAATTGTATCAATCAGGTTTCTCTTTTTTTAAAAAAAAATTCTTTTTCATTTTATTTGAAAGGCAGAGAGACAGAGACAACTGAGACGAAGAATTCCCACTAATTGGTTCAACACCCCAATGCTCCAATAGCCCTGGGTAAACCAGGGCCAAGTCAGGAGCCTGGATCTTAATTCAAGTCTCCCAAACGGGAGGCAGGGACCCAATTACTTGAACCATCTCTGCTGCCTCCTAGGGTGAGCCTTCGCGAAGCTGGGATAGGAAGCGGGCCAAGCCTTCAGCCCAGGCACTCTGGTATGGGATTGCAGGTGTCATAAGCAGATCTTAACCACTAAGCCTGCTGTCCTCCCCATTGTTCAGGTTCCTTAGCAGCAGAGAGAATTCTCCATAGATCTAGCAGACAGGGCTAGTTGTTGAAAGATATTTGCTGTCTTAAACAATTTCTGGGGGCCAGAGCTGTGGTGCAGCAGGTTAACGCCCTGGCCTGAAGTGGTGGCATCCCATATGGGCGCCGGTTGGAGACCCAGCTGCTCCTCTTCCAATCCAGCTCTCTGCTATGGCCTGGGAAAGCCCTTGGGCCCCTGCAGCTGCGTAGGAGACCAGGAAGAAGCTCCTGGCTCCTGGCTTCAGATTGGCACAGCTCTGGCTGTTGCGGCCATCTGGGGGGTGGACCATCGGATGGAAGACCTCTCTCTTTCTGCCTCTCCTCTCTCTGTGTAACTCTGACTTTCAAGTAAATAAATAAATAAATTAAAAAAAATTTTAGGAGAGCGAGAGATTCGACACAACTAAGAACTAAACAGGGAGGCCGGCGCCGCGGCTCAATAGGCTAATCCTCCACCTAGCGGCACCTGCGCACTGGGTTCTAGTCCCAGTCAGGACGCCGGATTCTGTCCCGGTTGCTCTTCTTCCAGGCCAGCTCTCTGCTGTGGCCAGGGAGTGCAGTGGAGGATGGCCCAAGTACTTGGGCCCTGCACCCCGTGGGAGACCAGGAGAAGCACCTGGCTCCTGCCATTGGATCAGTGCGGGACTAGAACCCTGTGTGTCGGCGCCGCAAGGCGGAGGATTAGCCTAGTGAGCCGCGGCGATGGCCTTTTGTTTTACTTTTAACATCTGTCAATTTTGAAGGAAGATAAAGGATCATCTATAGTCAATATAAGATTAAAGGATGATTCTTGCATAACAAGAGCACAAAAGAAACCAGGCCACATTATGTGCACCTCGGAGATTCACGTGAAAGAATGTCCTAGTAGCCACAGCCAAAGAGACATTTCTGACTTGCATGATGCCAGGGATGTGTGTTTGTGTTTTGTGTAGAAGAGGTAGAGAAAAAGGGCTAAGCACAGTGCCACACAGCCAAGATGTTGTCGTTTTCATAAATGCACTTAGCAAGAATGGATCCAAAAAGATGCCAAATTTATCATGATTAAGACTTGTGTAAAGTAAATGATTTTCTTCTAAAAGTACTTAAACAATGGAGCTTTTGTGGACATAACCCACACAGAACTGCTTTTACTACACTTAGTCTTTTTTCTTATACCGATAAAAGCTGGTTAATTGTTCAGCCAGGCGTGCCAAAGAATAAAATCTCATACATGCTTGCAATATGCCAAATACCATTTCCATTGAAAAATTCCTTATGAGTGACAGTAAAATCATAAGAGATATGGAGATTAGACACTCCTGGAAAATTTATTTTCCTGTTCTTGTTGATAGGTGCATCTCAGTTTTACATTTCTTGTCTATATTAATTCTTAATTTATTTGATTTCTTTCATTTTAAGCTTTTGCTGGTTACAAAGAAGATAATAGCATAGAAACCACAAATATTATTTTTTAAAAATATTTGTAAATGAAAGAGCAAAATCATTGACAGCCTGGTATTTAAGTAGAAGCACTTATAAATAGTTTTATTTTGATCATTTGGGGGGTGGAATATGAGCATTATTAAAAAACAGCATGTCAGGAAAACAATTCTAAGCCAAATGTCATTTTTCTACGTTAAAAAAATGAGATGGTAGTCCCAGCATTTACAGTTAAAATATTTCTTTTTTTAAAAAAAGATTTATTTATTAATTTGAGTCAGAGTTACACAGAGAGGAGAGGCAGAGAGAGAGAGAGAGAGAGAGAGATAGGTCTTCCATCCGATGGTTCACTCCCCAGATGGCTGCAATGGCCAGAGCTGTGCCGATCCAAAGCCAAGAGCCAGGAGCTTCTTCTGGGTCTCCCACATGGGTGCAGGGGCCCAAGGACTTGGGCCATCTTCCACTGCTATCCCAGGCCACAGCAGAGAGTCGGATCGGAAGTGGAACAGCCGGGACTCAAACCGGCATCCATATGTGATGCCGGCGCTTCAGGACAGGGCGTTAACCCACTGCACCACAGCACTGGCCTCATAGAGGTAAAATATATCTATACTCTCTAATACCTGCTCTGTTGTCAGACCTCTGGTATTCACTCAGCTTTTAATCTGAAAAGAGGAATAAGTTGGGGTACTTGGGAAGGAAAACATCAAAAGATAGAACTTTGAAACATTCATGGAACAGTGGAATTAAACATATGAATTTATTTTGTTGCAAAAATAATTTTGAAATCCATGCATAGTTGCCTTCTAATGTATATTTCTATGTAATATTTGTGTAATTAAAAATCCTAAACTATGACATTATAAGTTTTCAAAGGAACAAAGGTCTGCAAGTGCACATGGTTTCTGACAGCTCTGTTTTGCTCACCATTGCCAAATCTTAAGAGTTCTTATCCAAGCAGTGTGTCTGTTAGACCCTATTTTTCAATGCATATCAATACCATTTCTGTCTTAACTTTATTCATGGCTTCACTTGCTTAAAATGATTAAAACTTTGCACACATGAAATAAATGGAAAAGTAGAGGGGCAAACAGTGGTATTTCCTTTCATTTCCAGAGGACACAACTATTTTAGAGTCTCTCTGCGACTTAGAAATTAGTCCATCAGGAGTGTTAGAGGATGAGAAGAGAGGCATTTACCGATGGATTTCCGTCAGCATGTGTAGTGAGTGTTATTTATATTTGAAAATATTTCCCTTCTCTATACACTCATTAGCCTTTTTTTTTTTTTTTTCTAATTTAACACCAGGTGCTTAGGATAGGATTTGGCCTAACTTCTGTGCCTTTAACATCTTGCTATCACCAATCCATTCCTGGCCCATTTTAATTCATTTATTAGTCATTTATTTACAGGTGAAAGAATGAATAGTCTTGGACTCTTGCTGTGATCTGAATGATGCTCCACCTACTACACATGCCCATAGTCTTATCTTGGAACCCTAAGTGCCCATGTGATGATGTTAGAAGGTGGAACCCTGGCTTGATAAGGATATGAGGGCATGGCCCTCATAGGTGAGATCAGTGCTCTTACTAAAGAAACTCCCGAGAGCTCCCTCACCTCTCCCTCCACATGAAGTGACAGCAAGAATAAAGTGTCTATAAACCAGGAAGCAGACCCTATCCAGACACTGAGTCTTTCAGCACTTTGATCTTGAAATTCCCAAGCTCCAGATCTTTGAGAAATGAATTTCTATTGTTTATAGACCACCCTATGGTTGACTGATATAGAAGCCAGAATGGACTGTGCCAATCTTTCAGTCAATTCAACAACTAAAAGTTAACAAACACTTGTCTTCTTCCATCTCTCATGTATCTCTTCCCCAAAACTAACTCTCATCCAGTATTCTGTTCTCAATTATAATTTTAAACATTTCATATAGATTTATAAGAATGACTATATGTATGAACAGCATATAGTTTAGTTTTAACTGTTTTTTTTTTTTATTTATTTGACAGGTAGAGTTACAGACAGTGAGAGAGAGACAGAGAGAAAGGTCTTCCATCCGATGGTTCACCCCCCATATAGACACAATGGCCAGAGCTATGCTTATCTGAAGCCAGGAGCCAGGTGCCTCTTCTTGGTCTCCCATGCGGGTACAGGGGCCCAGCCACTTGGCCATCCTCCACTGCCTTCCTGGGCCACCACAGAGAGCTGGACTGGAAGAGGAGCAACCGGGACAGAATCCAGTGCCCCAACCGAGACTAGAACCTGGGGTGCTGGCGCTGCAGGCGGAGTATTAGCCTAGTGAGCCATGGCGCCGGCCATCAATATACTTTTGAGGGGTCTACTGTTTGAGTATGTTTGCCTCTGAATGCAGAAAAAAAACTTATTGCAGTTACATATTTTCTTTCTGCTGTCACTAAATTGGAAAACCACACCATTTATTTTACCCTTAGGCCAACCAGAGATTCCTTCAGCATTGATTCAAATATCTGTCGTTTTGTGCTTCTAATCTTATTTCCTGCACTCAACCATATGTTATTGTTGATGACAAGGTAACTAAATACTGTAGCTTTAAGAATTGCCAGAAAATAATGTTTTCTCTACTGGCCTCTTCTCAGAAATAGGGCCATTTAACTCTACCTTCAATACTTTAGAACCAATGTTGATCTTAGACAAGAGAGATTTAAAGTGTGCACAACACTCTGGTGCTCACAATCAAAGCCCTCCCACTTTAGCTCTGAATGGTACTGGGTCTCTGCAATTTTTTCTGGTCCTTGCTTCCAGTCTGTGCCCAGTTCCCATTACTAGATGTCATGTTGTTCCCTGCCACAGTATTTTTCCATCCAAGGCTCTATGAGGACTTGGAATCTGCCTTCCTCTTATAAGTCCACATCCCACAGACAAGGAGGTTGCTTAATAGGATCTTCTCATCAAATCTTTAGGCATGTGCTTGGATTTTCCAATTTCTGGAAATGTGATGAACAATATAAAATGTATTCAGGCTCTGGAAAATGTTCTTTCAATTCTACTCAATGAAGATTTATTGAACTTCAGTGTCAGACCCTGTACTAAGATCTGAGAATAAAAAGATGAAGAAGATGCAGAATAATAGTTTCAAGGAGTTTCTAGTATTACTGGGGAGATGAAGAGCATGTGTTAGAGACAGGGTATACATATGCCTCATCAGAGAGAGAAGCTGCTCAGAGGAAGGTGCAGTCATCATGCAGGAGGGAAATGTGGAGATGGCAAAGTGTTCATGTGCAGTAGCCTGATACACACTGGGCTTGGATTTTGCACCTTGGCAAGTAATAGATGTGGTTGATAGCATTATTGGCCCAAATACTTCTCTCTTTTTGAATATACACCCTTTGGTGAAATCTCATGGTGGAGGCAACCTGTCCAATATCTTAACTATAAACTGAGTCACTAACTAAGCAACTCACTTTGGTCAATTGAAAGTTAGTGGACACAATGCAAGCATGAGGTGAGGTACAGTTACACAATGGAGCTTCTGCTTTTTATCTTCCACTATCACAATAGTATCTGCTCAATCTAGTCTGTTATCCCAGAGAGGATTGAGACAATTGTGATGTGAAGTTACCCCCAATAAAGCAACCCATGTTAAGCCAACCTAGACAGCACTCCTAGGTGATGCACAAAGACCAATATTTTCGCAAACTTAACTGAAATCAACCAAGCCCAGCCAAGATCAGCCTGCCCCCAACCTCATGACTCATGATCTACAAATTAATGTTGTGTTAGCACTTGAGTTTATTATGTAGCAATAGCTAGCCGTATAGGAATCATTTAAGTTATCAGTTTATCAAATGAATATTTTAGAAAGATCACTCTAGAAGCCATCTGGCAATAAAGTTGAGAGGGGAAGATATTAGAAGTTGACAAACAAGCCAAAAGGGAACTGTAATATGATGTTAATTGAAGGCTTGAACAAGAGTGGCAGTGAAGAAAAGGAATAGATTCAGAAATGATATAGTATGGAGCTCATAGAGTTTATTGAATAAGGATAAAGAGGGTATGAAGTTTAGGATGGTTCATAGATTTCTGAATTAGATCACTGATAAATAGAATGTAAATATTTCAAGATCTGTGAGTTGGTAGAAGATTAACAGCAGAACTGCAACCCATGTCCTTCTTACCAGAGGTACCCAGAAATAATGAATTCACATAACTGTCCAACTATACATGGTAACGACCCTAAGACAAAACCCTCTGTTAAACATAATAATGGTATTTGTTGCTGGAATGATACCAGAGAGTTCTCACCTATATTTTTCCCATGGAATATAATCTTTCATGATTATTTATTTATGACACACAAAACTAGAATTTAAGGATTAGGTCATGAATTGATGAAAAATGAAGACTTATACCATACACTCTAATTTACACAGCTTGAAATGGACTTTTCTAACATGGAAATGGATCTGTTCGTGTGATTCGTTTCTCCATAACTGTTGTTCAGAAAGAATTGTGTCTTGGAAATATAAAACAAATTCAATCAAACAAGGGAGAAAATAGCCTCTTTGGATTCTGTGCCTCACTTTCTCATATGTTTTCCTCTATGCTGCTGTGATTGTAGGAGTGGGAATACCTGATCCTCACGGAAGAGGCCATGGTGGTATCATTGTTCTGCCCAAGATAGATGGATGGGCTCATTTCAGGCAAAGAGGAGCCCCTGTTTTTTCACAGTCATTGTACACTGTCCAGTCTGAATGTATGAAACATCCTCATCTGTTCTAGCATCAAATTCATTTTCCTTTCAATTGGAGAAATGTTGGGTACACTGAAATGCACAGATCTTCCAATGGATTTTGAAAAGGGATATATCCAAATATCTCACAATTATGTCTAGATACAGAACATTTCTCACCCTTCAGAAAGCCCCATTGTTCTGCCCTGTTCCTAGACACAATCAGTATTCTTTTATCTTGGGTTAGTTTAGCCTTGCCTAGAACTTTTATAAATGTACTCTTTTGTGTAAGATGTTTTTGACTGTACATGTAGATTTTGAAATTTATCTGCATCTTAATATATATAAATACCTGCTTATTTTTATTGCTAAATGGTGTACTATTGGATGTTTTTAAGACATTTATCCATTCTCTTATTAATGGACATTTGGGTTGTTTCATGGTGGGGTCTTTTATGAATAAAACATCTTCAATGAACCATCTTGTGGAAGTCGTTTGTGGACATATGTTTTCATTTCCCTAGGAATTTGTGGATAGGATAGGCATATGTTTAACTTTATAACAAATGGCAGAATCTTTTTCCAACATGTAACACTTTATACTGCAACCAGCAATTACAAGATTTCTCATGATTCTCTATTTTTGCCACATTGTTATGCTATTTTAATTTCATATTCTTGTGGGTGCATACCCAGTTCTTGATTGCCAAAATTTATTGGCCAATAGGATCCTTGAGAAGGGCTTTTGGGAATAAGATTCAGGGAGTTTGCACTGTTGGATTGACTATGACATTAATAGGAATGGAGACAGTACCATTGGTACTGATGGAGGAGGATGTAATAAAGGGCCACAGACCTTGGCCAGTGCAACCAAGAGGAGTCCTGCTGTTGTTAAGGCAAGGTTGCCATTCTTTATGGGTAGCATCCTAGCATGATGTGGTAGAATGATTATTAAAACATCCCCAGTTCTCACTATCCCGGTTGTAATATTAACTCAGTGCTCTTTCCAACAATATGAGTAGTTTTGTGACTTATCTTGCCCAATCAACTCTTACACTACAGCTCAGTAAGACTTGTGTAGTTCAGTATATTCTCATTCTCTCTCTCTCTCTCTCTCTCTCTCTCTCTCTCCCTCTCTCATATTTGCATTGCAAAGAAGCAAAGACTAGCCTGATGACCCTCATCATTTTATCCTTAATCAATAGCCAGCACAGTTCCCAGGCAGATGAGTGAATACATACTTAAATAATTCATTTCTCTGCTGATCTACAAGCTGACAACAGATACATGAATATCTTAAGATCAATCAACTGATAGATGTTTCAGCAATAATGAATGGTTATTGCTTTAAGCAAGGTATTAACAAGCCATGGCCCATGGGCCAAATCTGGCCTGTTGCCTGTTTTCAAAAAATAAACTATTATAGGAACATAGCTGTTTTGACTTGTCCTGCTGCCATAATGGAACACCATAGACGGGTGGCTTAAACAACATTTGTGTTTCACTAATGGTTCTGGAGGCTGGAAGTTCAATATCAAGGAACTAGAAGATACAGTATCTGGTGAGGGCTTCTCGCTCTGCTTAAAGGATGGCACTATGTAGCAGCCTCTTCACATGGGAAAGAACTGAATACTGTGTCCTGACATGGTAGAAGGGATGGAGGGGGTGGAGGGGACACACTGCTCCCTCATGTCCTTTAATGAATCCCACCTATGAAAGCAGAGCCCTCCTGTCCCAACAACTTCCTCGAACACCCAACATTTAATACCACTCCACTGAGATTAAATTTCAACATGAGCTTTGATGGGGAACAAACATTTGAGCCTAGCAAGAGCCAAATTCAGTTCTTCAGCAGTTTGGCTTTGCCTTCTTTGATGCTACAACAGAAGAGTTGAGTAATTGCAACTGAGACTGGCCTGCAAGTCTGCACATTAGCGGGAAGCTGCAATCAGAAGTGGACCAGAGACCCAATCTCCAGCATTCTGATATGGATATAGGCATCCTCACAATATAATATGCTTCTCCAAATGCCCACCCCAGGAAAATATTTATTAAGTACCTCTACATGCTAGAAAGGGACCTGAGAGTAAACAAAAACCAATAAGAAAATTATATGTCAGGTAATAATGTTTTATGGAGAAAATTAAGGAGGAACAAGGGGCATAATTTTGTCAGCAATGGGATACTTACCTGAAACAGGTAAAAGAGCAAATCATGGAACTTTTGTTTCCCATCTGGGGCTGTCAAAGTAAGTTTTTCCTTTGGAAGTAGACTTGAATCCTGGTAACAATAGGTTGATACATTTCTGGAAAGACTCTATGCTTAAGAGCTTGAAAAGCAGTCCATGGACTTGTATGAGGCTCTGCTGTTCAACAGTAACAATTGAACAATGCTGGTTTGCCTTTTCTTTATTTTCTTTCTGTTCTGCTATAGATCATTCTATCAAGATCCTAATTGTTTATTCCCTCAGATAGGATTGTACTTGGAGAAGAGAATAAGTGAGTAATTAACAGTGCAGGAGAGGTTGGGTGTATACATCAGGTGTGCAAATAATTCTAAGATAGGGTCTGTGATAAACAACATAATCCTAATGTTTTTTTAGGCAAAAGATTGAAATTCCTAAATACTCAGTATAATTGTTTTCAGTCCCTTTAAAATGGTCCCGCTGTCATTTAGTTGGAAAAGTAAGTGGGGGTTAAAGAGAAATAGGAGAGTTGAAAGAAGTGAGAAGAAAGATGAGACAGCTGTTGAAGTTTTTGCACAGGGATGCGAAAGACTTTACTTAACGTTTGAAAACACAATCTTGCAGGATTTTTCCATTTTGATTTCGTTTGCCTCATCTACTGAATTAATGAGAATCTGTAGGTCAAGTATTTTCTGGAAGTAAGAAATCTAGAGTTAATAGCTTCTAGGCTTTTCCTAGGCCTGAAATCCATCCGCCCAGCACAAACCCATAAAAGCCAATGTTCCCATTATTATCATTCACAGGTGATTGATATTATTTATCAGTTGAATTAAGTCAATAGCTTCTCCACTCCATGTGGAAATGCACATAATTCTGACAGTATTGAAAGAAAACTTCAAACTTAATTTTAACTGTGTTAGATAAATAATATGGTGCTTAATTTTTTTTTAAATTTTTTGACAGGCAGAGTGGACAGTGAGAGAGACAGAGAGAAAGGTCTTCCTTTGCCATTGGTTCACCCTCCAATGGCCACCGCGGCTGGCGCGCTGTGGCCAGCGCACCACGCTGATCCGAAGCCAGGAGCCAGGTACTTATCCTGGTCTCCCATGGGGTGCAGGGCCCAACCACTTGGGCCATCCTCCACTGTACTCCCTGGCCACAGCAGAGAGCTGGCCTGGAAGAGGGGCAACTGGGACAGAATCCGGAGCCCCGAGCAGGACTAGAACCCGGTGTGCCAGCACCACAAGGCAGAGGATTAGCTTAGTGAGCCGCGGTGCCGGCTCAATATGGTGTTTAATATTAAAGTTGACACTGATATATGTACATCATACATCCATGATTTCAACCAAGAGTAGACCGAAAAAAACCTGCACACACACATTGAGCCTGGTCTGAACATGTATATTTTTCTTGTCATTATTCCCTAGGCAATACAATATAACAAATATTTATGGCATTAACGTTATATTAAGTATTATAAATAATCTAGAGATGATTTAAAGTACATGGAAAGATGTATGTAGGTTATATGCAAATACTATATTATTTTATGTAATTCAAACATCTATGAGTTTTGGTATTCTTAGGGATCATGCAACCAATCTCATATGTGGACTCAGATATGACTGTACTATGTCCTTGTACGATGAAAGAGGCTCAAAAAATCTGCTTATATTCTAAGACACTGGTATTTTGCTAGTCTCTGCTAACAATTCAATTAGAGATGAATATTTTGTTGATCTTTGTATTTTACTTTGCTCAGAATTGCCCGTAAGCTGAGCCCAAGACAGAGATTCAGGACAAGGTGATGAATTGTGGTAAAATTATCAGGAGAAAAGGAGTGGGGGAGCCAGATTGTTACAGCAGAACAAAACATAGGCAAGGACATGCTTTCCCCTGGAATCGGGCCCCTGTCTAATCCCACAGGGAGTTCTGAAGCCTGAGCCGTATCTTTTCACCTGGTCTGTTGTATCCTTGTGTCTGGCAGTTGCTGGCTACAGGCTATCCTCCTGCACATGAAGAGAGGGTTATAAACTTCTGCAGAAGGCAGCTCCTATTAGCTGAAGGTAATTCTATGAAGATCAGGACAGCTGTGCATCATAGTCACCCATATTATAGAAATTCGGGTACGTGTTCCATGGGGCATGGTTCACCAACCTCATAGGCATGATCCTGGAGCATCCTCCACATTCTCCATTTTCTTTTTCATCTAGGAAAATTTTCTATTTCCTTTTTTATAGAATTCTCATGTAATTCCCTCATTTTCTTCCTCCTCCTCCTCCTTCTCCTTTGGAATAGCTTCTTCTTAAACTCTTTGCTCCACTCCTGAAAAGACAAGATTGTGATGATTGACTCCACCTGTGGATGAGTACTGTCAGGTGAAAATATCGGTTGCATTATCAGATGAAAAGAGACCTTTGAATTTTGTGATCAAAGCATGGTTATTTAAAAATGTTGTCTTGACCTCTATCTCATTTGTTGTATAAATGATAGCCAGGATTATTCTAAATTTGCTTTTGTTTGTTTCTTTGTTTTTCAATTAACCATTCAATTCACATAGCCTGGGTCAAGAACTTTCATATATAGTCTTCTTCTTTCCAGCGTCTGCTATGGTTCCTTGTTTACAGTAGATATTCAATAAATGCTGATGACTCACTGAATGAATAAAAGAATGAGTGAATATTGCAAGTAGCCATTGAGATATGAATACTAATAAGAATGCAGATTCACAAGTTTAGAAGTTTATTACAATGCAGTTGGTAATATCACCAAGTGAAAAGTGTGTGGCTAACTGAAGAACACTTACAATACTCTGTTTGGTTCTACCAGATCATGGAGACTTGTTCAGAATTTTCACTTTCATGTTTTGATGTTTTTCTAAAGAAACTCCAGACAATTACATAAATTCTGAAATTTTTGGCTTGAATATTTGAAATGAACATGAAATTCCCTTATTTTTAGATGTTGACAGATAATCTAAACAACTAACATTAAATGAACCAAGTTATATATTTGTTAACTGAATTTCAGTTGGGAACGTTGGGTTGTATCCACTGCTATGGAATATTTTTTATTTGATGAATACCACTTTTTCCTCTCTCAATGAGCAACTAAAAACGTGGGAGAACAAGGGAACAATAGTCTTCCCCTCAAAACTCTCCTACTTATTGGAGGTGCTCAAAATCTTTTGGTTTTCCTGTTCTTATAACATTTATTTATTTATTTATTTGAAAAGTAGAGTGAGAGGAAGAGACAGAGATCTTCCATCTGTTGCTTCACTTCGCAAAAGCCCCCAACAGCCAGGGCTGGGTAGTGCTGAAGCCAGGAACCAGGAGCTCTATCTGGATTTCCCATGTGGGTGGGAGGGGCCCAAGCATTTGGGCCATCATTTATTTGCTGTGGAATGCCTGTATCACAAGCAGCAAGCAGTAGTTTAATCCACTGTGCAACAATTCTGGCCCCTTCATGACAGCTTTTTATCCTTTTTTAAAATTTATCTGTATGTTAGAGGTCATTATTCCACAGTCTTTAACTCTTCAGCCTCCTGAGTTCTTACTGAACTCTTGGAGTTCTTACCAATCTTCTGTAGACCTTGAGGATGTCCAAGGCTGTCCTTCAAAGATGGTCTGTGAACAACTGGAGATTTCTTTGCAAAATTGTGTATGTGTTTATGTGCTTTGTATATAGAGAAAATTATATATATTTTTTCAGATTCTAAAAAAGTACCCCTTACCCTTTTTATTTCATACACATTTGAAGCCTCATCTGCACTCACCAGTACCTTACATAGACCAGAATGAGTTCTCTTCTCTGCACTTAAAGATTATTTACTACCTTGAAGCAGATTTGTTTGATTAGCATACAGGATCCATTATCATCACATCCGACTTTTGTGCTTATGTTCCATCAACTGTAACTGTTCTTCCACGTTTGTGTGCATGTTACCCATGCCTTCTCCAAACCTCTCCATCCATCTATCTGATGGTTGGTGTGTATCCTCAGGTTGGATTCCTCTGAAACAGACCCTAGGCCAAGGACTTGGTTGTGAATTTTTCTGTATGGGAGGTCATGCCAGGAAGCACTAGTTGGGAGGCAGGAAGTGACACAAAAGACAGGAAAAGTCTAGGAACATGTTACCATTGTGGGCAAGTAGAAAAACTATTCTCCTGAGGAACTTTAAAGGCAGTGTAGCACACCTTCAGTTGTCTTGACTATAAAGCCAGAAGGTTGGGGTGTTTATCTACCAACTCACAGGAGTCTCTGATTGAGGGTTTTACTGGGGACACTTAAAACAGAAATTTAATATGTACCAAAGTCAGGAGAGAAAACCCGTGAAGGGGTGCATCTGCGGTGTTCCCAGTAAATTGCTTGTAGCAAAGCATTGAGTGTTGAAGGAATATGGACAGGGAAAAATTAGTTTCATTATAAGAACCCAAATGTACTGATTACCCTGCAAACATCCCCAAAGGATCTGAATCCAAAGAACTTCTCTAAAGGGCTTGCTCCCTCATTCGAGGTATGTGCCAGTCCTTTGTGTTCTTTGTGAGCTGGAATTACTTGTGCAAGCATATGAGTTCCATAATTAAGAAAGTGTTTATTAAGTAGATGTCATGGGCAAGGTATTGTACTTGGCAAAGAGTGGAGCAGTGAAAAAAAGCAGGCATCAAATGACCAATTACATGTGGCATGAGTGTCATATAACCACAGGAAGTCAATTACTTTACTATTCCAAGTCTACACGATATCTTTTGTATCTTAATTTTCAGTCCTCACTCATTGGCTGAAACAGTAGGCATTCAGTAAATGGTTACCAGTAATCAGTGAATAAATGAAATATATTCCCCAGGCTTACCTGTAGCCCTTCGTTCAAAGACTAAGTATGTGAATCAATGCAAACTTGAATTCAGAGTTTGAACTCTACCTGTAAGCACAAATCTGGGAAATCTCTGCCTTTGACTTGGGGACTTTGGGTCATTGGAACAAGGTAGCAATCTCTGCTAAGCTGTAGCTCAGAAGTAATACTCTGAACACTTTCTAATAGCATGTTCTTTTTCAGTCAACTTACAGTGAGCCAACTTTGCAGCCAGAAACACTGTAATTGACGAAATATAATTAAAGCCAGACCTAAGAGGCAGCTATTTCATCCCTAAAGTAATTCCCAGTGTTAACCTTTAAGGATATCTACCCTCATGAGGCAAAACCAGAGCAGAATGAATCAATCCCTGACCTTTTGGTGGAGTCAAGTTCTGTCTAATATGTGAATCAATTTTTTGATCATTTTATTTCATTGACACAATTTAATTTTTCTTAAAAAATATATCCAGACTTTTTGTAAAAAAATAAAGTAACATCTACAGATATATTTTGGGATTCAAGAATTCAAGAACGGAAATTTCTACATGTATGTCTAGAAAATGTCTTAGGAGGCACAAATTCAAAGACATTAGGAAAAAGGGTATTTTAATTATTCTACAAGTATAACTGCAGTCATTAATTCTTTTTGTTTCTAAGGAAATGCCTAATAATGCAAATAAACTCCTATTTCATTGGTGTTGTGAGCAAGTGAGCCACCTGTTGGTCATTGCTGATAATTACACAATACTTTTTCCCCACCACAAAAAACCTTTATATTTAAGGAATACAAACTTCATACATTTCATAATTACAGCTTTTAGGAACATGGTGATTCTTCCCACCATACCCTCCTTCCCATCCACTCTCTCAACCCTCTTCTTCCTCCATCTCCTATTCTTATTTTATACTAAGATCTATTTTTAATTAACTTTATACACATATGATTAATTCTGTTAAGTAAAGAATTCAACAAATAGTAATGGAAAAAAAAACCTGCTCCTCAAAAGTTGAGAAAAGGGCTGTTCAAAGTCACTGTTTCTCAAGTGTAAATTTCACTTCTATAGATCATCTTTGAGGTGTTCTATTAATTATTGCAGGTCGGGGGGAACATGGTATTTGTCCTTTTGGCACTGGCTTATTTCACTAAGTATGATGTTTTCCAGATAGATCCATTTTTTTTTTCAAATGACTGGATTTTTTTTACTGTTGTGTAGTATTCCATAATGTACATATCCCATAATTTCTTTATCCAGTCTTCAGTTGACAGGCATTTGGGTTGGTTCTATATCTTTACTATTGTGAATTGAGCTTCAATAAACATGAGGGAGCAGGTAGCACTTTAATATGCTGATTTCAGTTCCCTTGGGTAAATTCCCAGGAGTGGAATGGCTGGGTCATATGGTAGGACTATATTGAAATATCTGAAGTATCTCCATATTGTCTTCCATAACAGTTTTACCAGTTTGCATTCCCACCAACAGTGGATTAGGGTACTTTTTCCCCCACATCCTCACCAGCATTTGTTGTTTGTTAATTTCTGTATGAAAGCCATTCAACCTAGGTGAGGTGAAACCTCATTGTGGTTTTGACTTGCATTTCCCTGATAGCTAATGATCCTGAACATTTTTTCATGTGTCTGTAGGCCATTTGGATTTCCTATTTTGAAAAATGCCTGTCTAAGTTATTTGCCCATTTCTTCACTGCATTGTTTGTTTTGTTGTTGAGTTTCTTGATCTCTTTATACATTCTGCTTATTAATCCTGTATCTGTTGAACGGTTTGCAAATGATTTCTCCCATTCTGTTAGTTGCCTCTTCACTTTGCTGAGTGTTTCTTTTGCAGTATAGAAGCTTCTCAATTTGATGTAATCCCATGTGTTAATTTTGGCTTTGACATGGAACTCCAAATCCTATTAGATTGGTAGGTACCAATGCCATCTTACTAGTTAAAGTGATCAGTTTAAGTGCATAACTGATCGTAAAGATAGAAATAAGTGTCAAAGGGATCATATAAACAAGACCAAGTGTCTGCTAATAACAATAGATATAATTAAAAAGGAGAGAATGATCCAACACGGGAAGCAGGCCACACAGCAGAACTGTATAATGACAAACACCCTAAACAGCACTCTGGCCCAATAATCAGCCCTAATGCATTCGATTCTGGCTAAAAAGCCCATGAGAAAATTTCAGGCATGGAAAGCCAAGACATTGTGGCAAAAAATGACCTACATGAAAGACCACTGTGAATGAGATCCCAGTGGAAAGAAGGAGCCATGAAAGAAGGAGGTACCTTTCTCTGAAGGGAGGAGAGAACTTCCACTTTGACTATGACCTTGTCTGAATAAGGTCGGAGTTTGTGAACTCAAGAGGCTTCCATAGCCTTGGCAGCTCATGACAAGAGCTTCAGGTAATCACTGAGGTCATAAATAAGAGTGTCAATTGTTAAATCAACACTAGGAGTCACTGTGCACTTGCTCCCTATGTAGGACCTCTGTCCTTAATGAGTTGTATATGTGAATTAATGGTAAAACTAGTACTCAAAAAGTACTTTATACTTTGTGTGGGTGTAAACTGTTGAAATCTTTACTTAGTATAGAGTTGATCTTCTGTATCTAAAGAAAATTATAAATGAATCTTAATGAAGAATGGGATGAGAGAGGAAGTAGGAGGTGGGATGGGAGTTGGGGTAGAAGGGTGAGTATGGGGGAAGAACCGCTATAATTCAAAAGCTGTACCTATGAAATTTATATTTATTAAATAAAAGCTTTCTAAAAAAATTTTGACTTTCATTGCCTGTGCCTCTGGGTCTTTTCCAAGAACTCTTTGCCTGTGCCAATGTATTGCAGGGTTTTCCCAATGTTCTTTAATAATTTGATGGTATCTGGTTGTAGATTTAGGTCTTAAACACATATTGAGTGGATTTTTGTGTAAGGTGTAGGGTAGGGGTCTTGCTTTATATTTTTGCATGTGGTGATCCAGTTTTCCCAGCACCATTTGTTGAAGAGACTGGTCCTCGCTCCAGGGATTGATTTTAGCTCCTTTGTCAAAGATAAGTTGAGTGTAGATGCACAGACTGATTTCTGGTGTTTCTCTTTTGTTCCATTGGTCTATCCATTTGTTTTTATATCAGTACCAGGCTGTTTTGATTATAACTGCCCTGTAGTGTATTTTGAAATCTGGCATTTTGATGCCTCAGCCTTGTTTTTGTTGTAGATCACTTAGCTATTTGGGGTCTCCTGTGTTTCCATATGAATTTCAGCATCATTTTTTCCATATCTGAGAAGAATGTCCTTGATATTTTGATTGGTATCACGTTGAATCTGTAAATTGTTTTCAGCAGTATAGACATTTTGATAATATTGATTCATCCAATCCATGAATATGGAAGATTTTTCCATTCTTTGTATCTTCTATTTATTTAATGTTTTGTAATTTTCATCATGGAGATTTTTGACATCCTTGGTTAAATTTATTCCAAGGTATTTGATTTTTTTATAGCTACTATGATTGGGATTGATCTTAGAAGTTCTTTCTCAGCCATGGCATTGTCTGTGTATACAAAGGCTATTGATTTTTGTGTATTGGTTTTATATCCTGCTACTTTACCAAACTCTTCTATGAGTTCCAATAGTCTCTTAGGGAAGTTTTTGTTTTGTTTTGTTTTGTTTTGTTTTGTTTTGTTTTGTTTGGTCTCCCCTATGTAGAAATTCATGTCTTCTTCAAATAGGGATAGTTTGACTTCTTCCTTCCTGATTTGTATGCCTTTGTTTTCTTTTTCTTGCCTAATGGCTCTGGCTAAACCTTCCAACTATATTGAATAGCAAAGGTGAGAGTGTCATCCTTATTTGGTTCTGGATCTTAGTGGGAATGCTTCCAACTTTTCCCCATTCAATATGATTCTGGCTGTGAGTTTGTCATAAATTATCTTAATTGTGTTGAGGAATATTCCTTCTATACCCAATTTGCTTGAAGTTTTCATCATGAAAGGGCATTGTATTTTATCAAATGCTTTCTCTGCATCTTTTGAAATAATCATATGGTTTTTGTTCTTCGACTTGCTAATGTGATGTATCACATTGATTGATTTGTGAATATGGAACCATCTTTTGCTCTAGAGATGGTTGTATAGACAAATCCCACTTAGTCTAGGTGAATGATCTTTCTGATGTGTTGTTGGATTCATTTAGCTGGTATTTTGTTGAGGATTTTTGCATCTATGTTCATCAGATAAATTAGTCTGTAGTTCTCTTTCTCTGTTATATCTTTTTCAGGTTTAGGAATTAAGGTGATGCTGGCTTCATAGAAAGAATTTGGGAGGATTCCCTTCCTTTTAACTCTTTTGAATGGCTTGAGAAGAACTGTAGTTAGTTCTTTAAATTTCTGGTTGAATTCAGCAGTGAAACCATCTTGTCCTAGGCTTTTCTTTATTGGGAGAGTCTTTATTACTGATTTAATTTCTGTCGTGATTATTTGTCTGTTTAGGTTTTCTATGTCTTCATGACTCAATTTAGGTATGTTGTATGTGTCCAGGAATCTGTCCATTTCATCTAGGTTTCCCAGTTCGTTGGCATACAGCTGGTTGTAGTGATTTCTGATGATTCTTTTTATTCCTGTAGTGTCTGTTGTTACATTTCCTTTTTCATCTCCATTATTATTGCTTTGGGTCTTCTCTCTTCCTTTTTTGGTTAGTTGGGCTAAGGGTGTGTCAATTTTGTTTATTTTTCAAAAAATTGATTCTTCTTTTTGCTGATATTTTGTATAATTTTTTTCAATTTTGTTTATTTTTTTCTCTACTTTTAATTATTTCTTTTCTCCTACTACTTTTGGGTTTGGTTTGCTGTTGTTTTCCTAGGACCTTGAAATGCATTTATAGCTCTTTATTTGGTGCCTTTCCAATTTCTTGATGTAGGCACCTATTGCTATAAACTTTCCTCTTAACACTCTTTTTGCTGTATCTCATAAGTTTTGATATGTTGTGTTGTTATCTTCATTTGTTTCCAGAAAATTTTTGATTTCTCTTCTGATTTCTTCAATGACCCACTGTTCATTCAGGAGCATGTTGTTCAGTCTCCATGTACTTCGAGTAGGGGAGATCATGGCATGAGAAAGGTGGGAGGGTGGACAAAGAGGAGGAAGACACTGACCCTGGAATTAAGTCCATGCTCTATCCTCAAGGATGCTCCACCAGATTCTAAATCAAAGGCAATTACTGTCCCATTGATAAACCAGATGACTTTCTAAGACTGTGGAGGCCATGCAATGGACTTGTTATGTTCTAGATAATTCTGTTAAAAGGAAGACATCAACAGTGAATATGCAATCAGCTACGGTCAGGAACTATGTCATCAATTTCAATGAACTTATTGAAAGAACCACCTTGGCTAACTGCAGATTCTCGACCCTGTCTGTATTATCACCAAATGAGATGCTGCAAAAAATACCAGTGTCTGAGCTGCCCCCCAGATATTCTATAGCCCTTCTAGGTGCCCAAGCAACTCTAATGCAGCCAGGGTCATTTTATGGCAGTGGTTCTCAAGGTATAGTCCTCAGACCAGCAGCATCAGCATTACCGGATAAATTTCTAAAATGAAAAATTTTAGATCTCACTCTTGACCCAGTGGATCAGAAACATGAAAATAAGACTAACCCATTTTCATTCCAACAAACCCTCTTGGCAATCCCAACATAGGACATAGTTTGTCCATGAACATAGAACATTTCTTTTGAGAATTTTCAGAATAAAGTATTCCTGAATTAATTTTACAGTTCGTGGTCTTTTAAAGCATTCTTCTTTTTATACAGGGGAATGAATTTTGGTTTTGAAAGGTGATGGGATTTCTTTTTTTTTTTTTAAGATTTTTATTTATTTGTTTGAGAGGTAGAGTTACAGAGAGAGGGAGAGACAGAGAGCAAGGTCTTCCATCCACTGGCTCACTCCCCGGATGGCCACGACAGCCAGAGCTGAGTGAATCTAAAGAGCTAGGAGCTTCTTCTGCATCTCCCAAGTGGGTGTATATGAGTTACATATGGGTATTTCTATGTTCTATGTTTCTACACTTCTTAAATTCTCTGCCTCTAAGTTTTCATCTTCTCTATAACTGCTTTTGCTCTCATTTCCCATGTATTCTCTGGCTAATTCAGCTTCTTTTACAGAGTGATATCTTAATGCTCTTTCGTGTTCTCTATGTTGTACTGTAAGCTTTTGCATTCATTTTCCAGTAGAACTTTGCAGAACATGGTGAGCACTTCTCACGTTCTTTATTTGTTTTCCAGCCTATGTCTAGTTGACACCTCATCATTCAGTTTGGATGGGAAAAGGCCTCACTCTTCTCTAGCTATTGTTAATGAATATTATATACAGGAGATATATATCATCTGTCATTTGTAATTTATTTTACCTACTCACTCTGGTGATTTCCAGTTATTTCAGTCAACCAAAGCAATTATTCAAAAGTTCAAATTATTTTGTTGTTGTCGTTTTGTAAATAAAAGTTTCCTCTAGGTCTTCCTGAGTTTTATAGTAAACTATAAACTGACTGATTCTCCCAGATAGGAGTTCTCCTGCTCCAGCTCCAGCTTTCTGTAGTAACTTCTCCATGCTCTCCTCAAATCTTGATTTTTCTCTCTTTAACTGCCCAGAGTTCAGATCTCATTTTCTTTTTGCCAAGGTTAGCTTCACTAAGATTTTTTTTGTTTTCACTTGAAAGACTTTATTCAATTGCTTGAAAATATTTGTAATATTTTCATAGACTTTTTGCCTTCTGATACCTTATTCTGGTTATTGCTTTTATTTTCTCTTGTGATTTACACTTTAGATTTGCTAGTTTTCCCAAAATGACAAGTACATATACTATCAGAATTTCTATGATTATTTTACTAAAAAGTTATGCTCAGAAGGGAGTAGGAGGTAGGACAGGGGTGGGGTGGGAGGATGATTATGGGGGGAAGAACCAGTATATTCCAAAAGCTGTACCTATGAAATTTATATTTACTAAATAAAAGCTTTCCCCAAAAAAAGAACTTTTGTGTACTCTTGTCCTCAGAGTGATGATTATGTTGTATCCTGATTTTTCACCCCTCAAAAAAGTCTTACATCATATCCGTAGCCACTTTCCTGCAATAAGGGCTGAACTGGGTAGTTTTAAGAGTGATCATGTAGGCTGTTGAAAATAGTTAGCAACTGTACCATTCAGAAACAACTTGCGGACCCTGCTTTATGGCCGTAGCAACAGCAAGTGCAATTCCTTTTTTCTTATGAAGAGGGCTGGCATCTGTCTCTTCCAGGGGTCACTTTCTGATTTCCTGCATGATCCTTTGAGTTTGGTTTCATGGACCTCACCTTCAGGTGTTTAATAGGGCTCTCCTCCTTCCTCCTTCATTTCAGCAGTGGGCTTTTGTAAAGAATGACCATTGGGGAAAATTTCCCTCCGCCCTTACTCTTACTCAAGCCCTAGACGGTTCTTCTCCCCTGAAATTATCAAAGCCTCATTTCCTCTTTGAAAATGAACACCATATTTATCTGTTGGCAACACTGACATACTTAAAATAACTATTTGCATTAGGTGGACACTGAAGGGAATGAAAATTCCATCCACATAGTGGCTGATTTTCTACATATTGCATTTTTTAAAAAGATTTTATTTATTTTATTTGAGAGGTAGAGCTACAGACAGTGAGAGGGAGAGACAGGGAGAGAGATCTGTCCTTTGGTTCACTTCCCAAATGGCTGCAATGGCAGGAGCTATGCTGATCTGAAGCCTGGAGCTTCACCCCAGTCTCCCACACAGGTGCAGGGGCCCAAGGACTTGGGCCATCTTCTGCTGCTTTCCCAGGCCATAGCAGAGAGCTGGATTGGAAGAGGAGCAGCCAGAACTAGAACCGGTGCCCATATGGGATGCCGGTGCCACAGGTGGAAGATTAAACTACTGTGCCATGGCGCTGGCCCCTACATGTTGCATTTTGAAGCACATTTGCCTCTGAGAATATATATATAAAGGAATATTAAGAAAAAAACTGAGGCAGAAAACAAAGCACAAGATTTATAAAATCATCAAAATATATACACAGCTCATAATTCAGTATATTCCAAAATGGCTATAATTCTCTACCATTTGCTGAATCCATCCCCTTTCCATGGTGACTTTGCCAATCTTTCTATCAAAAGATTTCCTTGGGATTGGCTTTGGCTAATAGAATTAAGCAAAAGTGACATACATGTTTTGAGCCTGGGAAGTAAGAGATTTAGCTGTCTTCTATTGGTTATTTTTTATGGGGACCACTAACAACTAGCCTGAACTAACTTGTGAAAGAATGAGAGAACCACAAAAGAGAGATGAGTTTTCCAGGCACGCTACACCTGCCAGCCTCAAACAGACCTGCCAGTGGACCAGGTTCTTACAAGTGACCCAAATCCAAATCAGCAGGTCTACCTAGCCAATCTGTAGACATTTGAGAAATATAAGGGTCACGTTAAGTTATAAAGCTGCGCATAGTCTGTCAGCCATAGTGAACAAACACAATAGCCTCTTTTTAAAAAAAGATTTATTTATTTGAAAGAGTTACACAGAAAGAGGAGAGGCAGAGAAAGAGAAAGGGAGAGAGAGAGAGAAAGAGAAAGAGAGACCCTCCATTGGCTGGTTCACTCACCATTTGGCCACAACAGATGGAACTGCACCAATTCAAAGCCAGAAGCCAGGAGCCAGGAGCTTCTTCCAGGTCTTCTATGTGGGTGCAGGGGCCCAAGGACTTGGGACATCTTCTGCAGCTTTCCCGGACCAAAGCAGAGAGCTGGATGGGAAGTGGAGCAGCCGGGACTCAAACCAGCGCCCATATGGGATGCCGGCACTGCAGGCAGCGGCTTTAACTGCTACTTCACAGTGCTGGCTCTCATAATAGCCTCTTAGAACAATCCATGAGTCACTGAGTTCATATGCTGAGCCAGACCTAGATAACTCTTCAGATTTGTTATAAGCTTTTATTTTGTGTTCACACTGTTTCTCTCTTTGACCCTTTTACTGACCAAATGGTAGTTTTGCCGAAATTCTTTAGATATCAAAGTGCTAGTTTTGTCTTTGCAGTTTACAGCTTTAATAGTTTCACCTTTATTCTTCAACATGAAGTTTGGGGGAACACGTTTAGCCCATAAGAGTGGCTTCAGTGATTGCCATACAGCAAAACATGGGGAACAGAAGGCAGCTTTTGGAGTGGGGCAGGCTGCAAGGTAAGAGGACAGTAAGCCTAGGGAGAGTGGAGAGGGCTGGAAACTTGAGCAAAGCAGCGAGTTCTCATCCAACAAAACTGCTAGGCATTGTGCTGAACACAGTATTATGATACTTCATTTGTTCTTCACAGCAAGCTTATTAGGTAGTTCAATTTATTTGTATCATTATAACTTTGTTCAGTGATAGAAGAAGCAGAGCTGAAGTTTTAATCCACTCTTATCTGATTCTAAAATCCACATTCTTTCCTTCAGCAAATAAAAAATAGGGAATTGGAGATATAGGGCAAGCGGGCTGCGTGGCACACAGTTGGTTAGGCTGCCGCTTATGAGGCCTGTATCCCATACTGGAGCGCCAGTTCCTGTCCTGGCTTCCAATCCAGCTTCCTGCTAATGTTTCTGGAAAGACAGTAAAAGACAGACCAAGCACTTGGCCCCTGATACCCACTTGGGAGTCAGGATGGAGTTCCTGGCTCCTGGCTTCTGCCTGGCCTAGCCCCAGCTAATGGGCCATTAAATTAATGAATCAGGGATGGAAGAGTTCTCTCTCTTTCTTTCTGCCTGTCTTTCCCTCTCTCTCTGTCACTATTTCAAACAAATATTTTAATTTTTTTGGAAAAGAGAACTGGGTTGTAAACCCAGCAAAGTAATTAGAAGTTACTTCTAGTTCATAACCAAGAGCAGACTGTGAAGCCAACTGAACTCAGTAAATTTGAAATGACTTCAGATAGGAAGCAATATCAAGACATCATTTTTAAAAACTTCAAAAGCACTGCTTCCTGATGCATATATGGAACAGGTGTCAATAGCAGATACTCATTAGTGGTAGGAAAAAAAAACAGAATAGTAAAGCTGTTTCAAAACAGAGTTAAGAAGACCAAAGTACAATGTTTGTTAGGGAAAGAAAGAATGTTGAAATAAGACTGTGAATCAAACGCAAAACTGCTTAATGTGCTACAGGGCTGTAAAACTATTTTATTATCCTGTAGCACATGACAGCAATCATTTGCAGCTTAGCAGTTTTCTAGAAGTTAACATTTAACTTTAGAGAGTCTGGATCCTAATGAAGAATAACAGTGAATCAAGCAAAGGTACTTTATGCAGAAGTGGCTCTGTCCTGTGTGGTGGCCATGATGTGCATACCTATGTAAATTCTAAATTAATTCATTTTAAGTAAAGTTTTATAATTTAAAATTCAGTGATTATTTTCACTGGCCATATTTCATGTGCTTGATAGACACGTGAGACTAGGAGCTGCCATTTTATACAATTACCATATAGAACATTGCCATCAACACAGAGTTCACTGGACTGGACACACAAGATGGCTGATTAAAGAATTCTCTAGCACGTATGAAAAGCTAAAGTTTTGAATGATTTCTCTTAATAGAAATAGCTAACAATTACAAGAAATTTGAGTTTCAGGAGAAGAGTCATGAAAATTGAGATGAGAGGGGTGGCACTGTGGCACAGCAGGTAAAGCCACCATCTGCAGTGCTGGCATCTCATATGGGCACCAGTTCTCATCCCAGCTTCTCCACTTCCAATTCAGCTCCCTGTAAATGTGCTTTGAAAAGCACTGTTAGATGGCTCAAGTGCTTGGGCCCCTGCACCCACATGAGACACCTGGGGGAAGCTCCTGACTCCCAGCTTTGGACTGGCCCAGCTCCAGCCATGGCAGCCATTTGGGGAGTGAACCAACAGATGGAAGATCTTTCTCTGTCTCTCCTACCTCTCTGTAACTCTGCCTTTCACATAAATAAATAAATATTTTTAAAAAAATTTGAGATGAGAGGTTAGATATGTTGGCAGGAAGTGTGCCAGAATTTTTATTGGTTGGTTGGTTGGCTTTTCTAAGATATATCTGGATGATGCCCACAGCTGAGCCTGTTTCCATGTAGTGGCGTCTCAAGATGATTATCTGTAAAACTAACTTTGAAAACATATATATCCTCTTTGTAATGACATTTACATCATATTTTAGTTATATTCAAATGAATCTAAATTTCAATGTTTTGAAACGTGTCATTCTAAAAGAATTCTCCAGCAATAAAAAGTTTGTATACCTTATTTTACTATCTGAAACCAATTTTAAATAATTTTATATATTATTTTTCATTTATTTGGGAGAGAGGGAGAGAGAGCGAGAGAGAGCATGCCTATCCACTGGTTCATTCCCCAGCTGTTCACAGCAGACAGGGTTGGTCCAGGCCAAAGCCAGGAGTCAGTAATTCAATCCAGGTTTCCCATGTGGGTGGCAGGAAACCAATTACTTGAGCCATCACCACTGTCTCCCAGGATCTATACTAGCAAAAAGCTGGAGTCAAAGGACAGAGCTGGGAATTGAACCAAGGCATTCCAGTGTGGGACATGGGCTTCTCAACTGCTCAACTAAACACTTGCTCCTCTGAAATTCAATTTTTATTGGGATTCTCCTACAGAGATTTATCCTAAAGTAATTTGTTGTATATTTCAAAGTTATTAATCATTGTATACTCTCAGAAGCACTAAAACCATGTACAATAAATTGAAATTTGTTTTCTATTTCTGGTTATCATAAAGGTTAAAATAGTGAAAAGGGTATTGAAATAGCATCAGAGTTATTAGTAATTCACAGCTGATAAAAGCATTATAAAGTTGATATGAATTTTGATAACCATTGTGCTTAAAAGCAAAATTGTATTGCAAATACAGCTCTTAGTGAGACACATGAAACTTTCCCCAAATTCATATATTTGTCATTGATGCCATAAATATTTCTTTATTGCTGAAAGGACATAAATCTGGGGGCTAACAGTTTGGAGCAGTTGGTTAAGCCACTGCTTGAGACACTTGTATCCCATTTGAGAGGGATGGTTAAAATCCCAGCTGCTCTGCGTCAGATCCAGCTTCCTGGTAATGCACCTGGGAAAACAGCAGATGATGGGTCAAGTACTTGGGCCCCTGCCACCCACAAGGGAGATCTAGATGGAGCTTTGGGCTCCTGGATTCAGCTTGCACCAGTGCTGGCTGTTGTGGCTGTTCAGAGAGTGAGCCAGCAGATGGAAGATCTCTGATGCTGAAATTCATATGGAAACACAGGAGACACCAGATAGCTAAAGCAATCTTATACAACAAAAACAAAGCTGGAAGCATCATAATACCAGATGTCAAGACATACTACAGCGGCTGGCGCCGCGGCTCAATAGGCTAATCCTCCGCCTGCGGCACCGGCACACTGGGTTCTAGTCCCAGTTGGGTTGCTGGGTTCTGTCCCGGTTGCCCCTCTTCTAGTCCAGCTCTCTGCTGTGGCCCGGGAGTGCAGTGGAGGATGGCCCAAGTACTTGGGCCCTACACCCGCATGGGAGACCAGGAGAAGCACCTGGCTCCTGGCTTCGGATCAGCGCAGTGCGACGGCCGCAGTGCACCGGCCCCGGCAGCCAATGGAGCGTGAATCAACAGCAAAGGAAGACCTGTCTTCTCTGTCTCTCTCTCTCTCTCACTGTCCACTCTGCCTGTCAAAAAAGAAAGGCAGGATGCTGATCAGAATGAAGGGAAGAGAGGAGAAATTTGCAAATAAAGGAGAAAGAATATGCATACAACAGAAATTTAACATAATAAAGAATATCATTAATTACTCTATGAGTTTGACTTCCTAGATGACAAACTCTTAGAAAAATATAAACCACAAAATAATCAAATTAGAATTTCAATGGAGCAGCAAGGATGAAAGAATGGAAAGCACTTGTCAAAGATCTCTTCTAAGACACCCTGATTCAGCTGTTTTCTAAGGATAACCTCTCAAATATTTAAGGAATGGTAAACTTCTATTGTTTAACACTTTATCCAGAAACCAGGAAAAGAGGAAACACTGCCTCTCTGTAATTGGTAAACAGAGTTTAAAGATGCCTGCAACATTCTAACATCATTAGAAGAACTTAGAGATGAGGGATGCAACCTCATTCACAGTTGAAGAAGGGCACGCTCCCTGCTACAAAGAGCACAGCTGGGTGCAGTTTAAATTGTAGGCAGGAGGAGAACAAGGCAGGAGAATATGGCAAAGATCCAGATGAGAGATGATAAGAACTAAGAAAACAACAGTGGCGATGGAGGACATGGATTAGAGAGCTTGAAAGAAATTAGACTTGACAAGACTTAATCGCAGATTAACCATGTGAAGTGATGGTGAGGGCAGACTCCAAGGAGATAGATTTCTGGCCCAGGAGACTGGGCAGGGCTAAGGCACTCATAGTTCTATTAATCAATGTCAAAAGATGAACAGTGGCCAAGTGGAGGGCATTGTTAGCCAGAGTTTAATTATAATTAAATTATCATCTGGAGAATGAACCAGCAGATGGAAGATCTCTCTCTCTCTGTCTCTACCTCTCTATGTAACTCTGATTTTCAAACAAATAAAATAAATCTTAAAAAAAAAAGAGCTCTAGAGAAGGAGGAATGGAGTTGATGATTTTGGAGAGTTCATAAGCTCCCCCCAGAGGCAGATGTCCAGTATTCAGATAAGGAGCAAAACTGGGCCAGAGGGTGAGATACATCTGCTGAGACCGTATGTAGGATAAGCAGGGCAAGGGAGGAGTGGGGACATTAGACAATAGTTTTAGTGCCCCTGGTTTCTCCTTTGCTACCACCTGCACTCTCCACCTGAGATCATTCTCTCTAGGGAACACGGTTGTCCAGGCAGTGGGCAGGCTGCAAATGCCCCCTATAAATAGCTCTCAGTCGGGACCAGCACTGTGGTACAGCGGGTTAAAGCCCTGGCCTGAAGCACCGGCGTCCCATATGGGCACCGATTCTAGTCCCGGCTGCTCCTGTTCTGATCCAGCCATCTGCTGGGATAGTAGTAGAAAATGGCCCAAGTTCTTGGGCTCCTGAACCCATGTGGGAGACCTGGAAGAAGTTCCTGGCTCCTGGCTTCGGATAGGCACAACTCTGGCCGTTGCAGCCATCTGGAGAATGAACCAGCAGATGGAAGATCTCTCTCTCTCTGTCTCTACCTCTCTATGTAACTCTGATTTTCAAATAAATAAAATAAATCTTAAAAAAAAAGAGCTCTCAGCCAATGGGACTGCAAGTTGCTGGCAGAGAGATACCCTAGCCTCCTTCCTACTCAGCTGAGACAGCTGAACAGTCCCCTATGTTGTCGCTCTGAACGTCCCCAGCACTGAACTCCAGTTGCCTACAATGCACTATTTATTGATATTTCATAAACTTTGAATATTGATATTTATATTTCATAAACTTTTTTCTTTCTTGTCTAACTTCCCCATCCTCAAGTGGTTGTTTACTTGAAACATCTTTGAAAAGAGGTTACCCATTCTCCAATTCTTGTCATAGAATCTATGTGTTGGAGAAACTCAAACTATCACAGGTAAGGAAGTCCCAGCAAAGAAAGGAAATGTGAGAAGTGGCCAATGAGGAAATTGAGAGAGAACAGCCTGGAGTTGTGGAAGGCAAAACACAAAAGAATTCCAATCAGAAAGGAGAGAACACAAACACTTATATGAGATATCTGGAGAAGTGAAATTCACAGAGGCGGAAAGTAGAACATTGGTTGCTTGGGCTGGGGACAGGGGAACTGGGGAGATGTTTAATGGTTCTAGAGTTCAGTTTTGCAAGATGAAAGTGTCTGGAGATTGGGTACACAACAATATAAATGCATTTACAATTCGAGGCTGTACATACACTTAATTATGGTTAAGAAAAAGAGAGGAAATTGAATGAGATGAAAACCATTGGTTGGTGCTAAATAAGGCCGTGACTGCAATCACCCAACCTCTCAGTGGCATGGCCAACAATTTTGCAGAAGTTTGAATTGTTTTCTTTTTCTTACTTTTTCAAGACTAGCACTTCAGATTTATGAAAAGATGATTTCTAATTACAGCTGGGTGTGCAACCTTGGGCAAATTGTATTTTCCCCCTCGGCCTGAGCTTCTTTACCTATAAAATGTTTGAAATGGACTTTATGATACATAAATCTATATCTCACTTAGTTCCATGAGTCTATGAGTTAATGTAAATGTTATTATATTTAAATTAATAACATAATAAATTCAAATACAGTTATTTTACACAGTATCCCTGTTTTGCTCAAATAGCACTCCTCTAACCATCCCCTGATTCTAACTCTATATTATTTCTACATGATGGAATCAATAGACAACAAAGAAGATAGGGGCAGGCATCTGGCATACTGATGAAAACATTGCTTGCAATGCCTGAATCCCATATCCGAGTACCAAGATTTAAGTCCCAGCTCTACTCCCAATCCAGCTTCTTGCTTATGTACACTCTTGGGGACAGGAGAGGGTGCCCCATGTACTTGGGTCCCTGCAACCCATGTAAGAGACCCAGGTTGAGTTTTAGGCCTCTGGCTTCCACTTGGCCCAGTGCCGGCTGTGGCAGGGATTTGTGGAGTGAACCAGCAGATGGAAGATCTCTGTCTCATTGCCTTTCACATAAAAATAGATAAATAAAATTTTTGAAAAAAAGAGAAAGCATTAAAAGGAAGGCAGTGGTATTTTGCTGGGTTAATTCCTAACATAACATGGTTTTCATGAGAATATGAGTTACAGGTAAGGTTCATTTTCTCTAAAAAATGCTTGAGAGTATATTCTATGGTATACGTATTTTACCATCTTTTAAAATATTTATTTTATTTATTTGAAAGCAGAGTGACAGAGAAAGGAAAGAGAAAGAGATCTTCCATCTGTTGGTTCACTCTCCAAATGGCTATGACAGCTGGGGCTGGGCCAGGCAGCAGGCAGAAGCCAGAAGCCAAACTCCATCCAGGTCTCCTGTCCAAGTACCTGGGCTACCCTCCACTGCCTTCCCAGGTGCATTAGAGAACTGGGTCAGAAGCAGAGCAGTTGGCGCTGGAACTGGCACTCTGCTGCACCATAACATGGGCCCCCATCGTTGATTTTGTAATAGTTTAAAAAAAAGGAAAGGCTGCAGATGGTGTTAACTGTTGTGGAAAGATCTCAGACAGTAAGAAATGAGAGATCTATGGGCTAAGCAAAATTGAGATGCTGGTGAACTTCAGAGAGCTTTCATTGTGGCATAGGTTGTACATGTTGGGAAGCTATACACCAAGCTGTGGTTGTGTGAGGTCAACAAATAGAGAAATTTAAATGAAAGGAGGAAACCTGTGGAGTAAGAGAAATAAGAGAAAAGGCTTCTTCAGTGTTGTTGTGCTTCTGTGAACAAACATAAGATAAAACCTTTCTCCATTCCTGTTGATAACTCAGTTATGTTGATCTCTGTGGTGTTCTATCATTTATTCATCTACTCTGTATCATACAAGAGCACTCAAACTGGAAAATGGAATTAAAAGATAGCTCACTTTCATGCTAAATATCTTAATATCCAACTTAAGTTCTTTGTGGTACTCATTTTCCATGAACTTTTTGAAGACCCCTTATAGAAAGAGAGATAAGATAGAGATGACAGTGAGTAAAATCAGCCTCGGTTCTACACCCATCTTCTCATAGTGTGGTGCTCCAGTAAGGGCAACTGGGGGTAATAAAATACTTATAAATTTAATAATACAAATAAACAAACAGCACCTTCGGTTAATGCTTTGAGAAACAGAGGTGTACGATGGTAGGAGAGCATCAAAAAGCCACTGAACATATTGCAGAAGGCAAAACCAGTTCTGATTATGCAGGATGGGAAGTGGGGGCTCTCTGAAGGGTGGGGAAATGGAAGATGAGGATTAGAGACAGAAAGAATACAATGCACAAAAGATCTAAAGAGTAAAGCTACAAGGGGCCGGCGCTGTGGCTTAGCAGGTAAAGCCGCCACTTGCAGTGCAACATCCCATACGGGCACTGGTTCAAGACTCGGCTGCTCCACTTCTGATCTAGCTTTCTGCTATGGCCTGGGAAAGCAGTAGAAGATGGCCCAAGTCCTTGGGCCCCTGCACCAGCATGGGAGACCTGAAGGAAGCTCCTGACTTTGGATCGGTGCAGCTCCGGCCGAGGCAGCCATCTGGGGAGTGAACCAGCGGATGCAAGACCTCTCTCTCTCTCTCTCTCTCTCTCTCTCTGCCTCTTCTTCTCTCTCTGTGTAAACTCTGATTTTCAAGTAAATAAATAAATCATTTAAAAAAAGAGTAAAGCTACAAATCTATTAAGTTTCATCTCATTATATACCTAAGAATTTTATAGGAGTTCTAAGTGATGTACCAAAACAATTTTTACCCACAAAGTTCCAGCTGGTGGAGGTTTTCTCATGTCATCTATTGGTAAAGCACATTATTTTTGCCATGTAAAAAGGAAATATTTTGAAGATGAACTGCTGTCAGTTTAGCTCTTTCAGTTCTTGTTGATTTTTTTAAAAACAGACTAATTGCTTAAAAACAAAACAAAACAAAACAATGGGACCAGCATTGTGGAATAGTGGGTAAAGCTGACATCTGCAATGCTGGCATCCCATCTGGGCACTAGTTCAAGTTTCAGCTGCTCCACTTCCAATCCAGCTCCCTGCTAATGACTTGGGAAAAGCAGCAGAAGATGGCCCAAGGGCTTGAGCCCTTGCTACCCATATGGGAGACCTGGAAGAAGCTCCTAGCTCTGGGCTTCAGCCTGGCTTAGCCCCAGCATTACGGTCACCTGGAGAGTGAACCAGTGGATAGATGTCTCCCTCTATCTCTCCCTCTCTCTGTAACTCTGACTTTAAAATAAATAAATAAATAATAATAACAAAGAAAACCCAATGATGCTGATAGTGAGGTGATACTAAATAGCTAAAACATTTACAAGTTTTGTGTCTGTGTTTTTGAAATAATTTTAAAAAGCCTTTTGAGAAACCAAAGAAAATGAAAAAGGAAGGACCGTCCCCCATGCCATTGATAGGCTCATTTCATATGGGTGTTTATCACCTGAAAACTCTAGCTCAATGAAAAATCACACAGAAAAAATCATGTTTCGGTAGAGATTTCACATTCTTAAAGTGTGTTCTGTCTATGAGCAAATCACTGTATGAAGAGAACTTTTTAAGCATGCACAGAACCATTCAGTCAAGGAAACAACTACTGATACTCACAACCATATCGATGCATTTTATAGACAAAGCAAGAAGTAAAAGAAATAGTCCCAAAAGATTGTGTCCTGGACAATTCCACTTATACAGAGTCTAGAACACTCAAAACTAACCTGTGGTGATCGAATACAGAAAGTGGTGACTTCCAGGGAGAGAAATCCACTGGAAGCAGATATGAACTCTCTGGGGTGATGTTGTGTATCTTGTGTTGAGTCGTGGTTATATAGCCATATTCAGTTGTCAAAATTCATCAAATTAGGGGCCAGCACTGTGGTGTAATGGGTAAAGTTGCTGCCTGCAGTGCCGGCATCCTAAATGGTGCCAGTTCAAGTCCAGGCTGCTCCACTTCTGATCCAGATCTCTGCTATGGCTTGGGAAAGCAGTGGAAGATGGCCCAAGTCCTTGGGCCCCTGCACCCATGTGGGAGACCTGGAAGAAGCTCCTGGCTCCTGGCTTCAGATTGGCACAGCTCTGGTCATTGTGGCCAATTGGAGGGTGTACCAGTGGGTGGAAGACCTTTATCTCTCTCTCTTCCTTTCCTTTTCTCTCTGTGTAACTCTGACTCTCAAATAAAATACATAAATCTTTTAAAAAAACTTAACAGATTGAACACTTAAGAACTGCATCTCATGTTTTGTAAACTATGTCGCAATAAAAATGTGATACACTCAAAAGTAATTTGAGCTTTGCTATTTTTTTTTTTTTGGACAGGCAGAGTTAGACAGAGAGAGAGACAGAGAGGAAGGTCTTCATTTTTCGTTGGTTCACCCCTCAAATGGCCGCTACGGCCAGTGCTCTGCGGCCGGCGCACTGCGCTGATCCGAAGCCAGGGGCCAGGTGCTTCCTCCTGGTCTCCCATGCGGGTGCAGGACCCAAGCACTTGGGCCATCCTCCTCTGCCCTCCCGGGTCACTGCAGAGAGCTGGACTGGAAGAGGGGCAACCGGGACAGAATCCGGTCCCCTCACCTGGGACTAGAACCCGGAGTGCCGGCGCTGCAGGCGGAAGATTAGCATAGTGAGCCATGTCGCTGGCTGAGCTTTGCTATTTTATTATAAAGAAAAAACTGTGATTCCATAAACCAGAAAATTACTAAATTATCCGAATGCACACGGCACTAAATAAATGTGTCCTCCATTACACAAATAGGAACATTTACCCTCAAATTGTGAGATTTTGTAGAAATCTAGAGTATTAGTGTGCAACTATAGCAGAGTGGCCTGGCCATTGCATATGTGACACTTTATAATGATTACAGACATTCTATATGGGCATGCAAATATTTATATAGATCCCAAGTTTTCATAATTTTTTGGAGATAACTTTGCAACATGGTGTTTAGGATTAAGTGCCTGGCTCAATCTCTGGGCCAATAGCTTTCTGTGTTACTTTGTAAAGTTCTTCTTTTGCCGATTTTATATATAAAATTTCATCTGGGACAGAGTTTTGCTTTGTGGCTAAACTAATATCGTATTTCACTGTTGAAACCAGCATTTCGGATTTTAATTCTGCTGAGTCTGGACCTTAGGGTATTTTTACCAGATGGGGTGATCACACAAGGGGCAGGCATCTGGCACAAGGGTTAGGAGACTATGTTATATTTCTTCACTTATGAGTAATAGGTGGCAGTGTTAGTGGGCTCTGCTAACCCCCTACCCCATACTCTCTTGATCAATCTATTTTGTGACCCATGGCTCCTCTTTTCAGAATGGGAATTGCAACTCAAATTCATAAGAGAATGAAAACATTTCTTCCTAATGAAATTGACTACAAAGGACATGGCAGCCATAAACTTGTGTTAAGACTGTGCATGATGGAAAGCCAAGACACTGTGGCAAAAAATATTCTATATGAAGGAGCTCTATGAGTGAGACCCCAGTGGAAAGATGGGGCCATCAAAGAAGGATGTACTTTTCTCTGAAGGGAGAAGAGAACTTCCACTTTGCCTATGGCCTCGTCCAAATACTGACCAAGTTTGTGGTCACAAAAGGCTTCCATAGTGTGGGGAGCAACTGGGACTAGACTGTTACTCGAATTAAGACTTATTTTATGCATCTGCTCTCCCACAATATGGCGCTGGGAGAGGAGGAAACAGCTTCTACACAGCTGCCTCCAGTTCAACCAATAAACAGCAGGACCTGCTCCTGATTGGAGGAGAGCAGCATACTCGGCGTGTGGGTAGCAGAGTTGGGATTGGTGGAAGAGGACTATAAGGAGGAGAGAGACAACATGCACCAGGAACATCTATCTGAAGGAACACCTGTGCAGCCCCCGAGAGAGCTGGTCGGCGGTGTGCCGCTCCCCCGCGGAAGTGGGGAAAGTGGCAGGGGGACCGCCCTTCCACGGAGGTGGAAGGGTCGGTAGCCAATCCGGGAAGAACCAGCAGCAAACCCGGGGAGGGCCGAGCAGACAAAAGAACAGCGCAGGGTCCTGTGTCGTTCCTCCACGAAGACGGGGAGTGACATAATGGTGCCGTGACTCGGATATGAAGCCTAGGCAGGGTTTAGTGTCGTTCCGCCATGAAGAGGGGGAGCGACATAATGGTGCCGTGACTCGGATAGGAAACCTAGGAGGGAAGAAATGGGAAGAAGTGGGAAAATACTGGAGAGAGAGACTAGCAAAGAGCCTAGGGAAAAGCCAGACGGAAAAGGTGCCAGAAGAAGCTATCGAAAGCCTAGGCATAGACTTGGATACGGACTACAGGGGGAAGCTGGGAGAAATCTCTAAGGTCGAAAGCGAAAGTGAAAGCTAGAAGAAACTTAGACTCGGATATGGACTGTGGGGAGAAGCCAGGAGAAATGAGAGGGGGATATTGTTGGAAGAAAAGTTAGGAAACATACTGGGTAGAGAAAAATATGTTAGGGAGGATGAAGCCGTGGGGGCAGGCTGAGGCGGAGACGTAAGCTATGTTGGGATTCGTCAAGTCAGCCCGGGGAGCAAAAGGCGAAAAGCTAGACGCGTAAGCTAGGTTGGAATTCGTCAGATTAGCCCGGGGAGCAAAAGACGGGAAGCCAAACCGAAAGGCGCAGACGTAAGCTAGGTTGAATTCGCCAGGTTAGCCCGGGGAACTTAGACTGAATACCAGTGGCAGAAACGTGAGCTAGGCTGTGTGATTCGCGGAAGCCGCCGCGCGCAGAGAGAGCGCGCGGGGCACAAATGGGGAGAGCGCACAGGGCGCGAGTAGGAAACGCGGGGCTGGAGCGAAGGCCATGGTGCGGGCGCAAAGGGCGCGGAGACCGCGGAGCGCGCGAAGCCGGGAAGCCGCGCAGAGCCGGGAAGCCGCCACGGGGCGAGGCGCCGAGAAGCAGCCTCGGGGCGGGCTCCAGGAAGCCGCGGGGATAAGAGAAACAGAAGTTTAGAAGTAAAATGAGAGAAATAGGAATGCTGGCAGATAGAAGTAAAATAGGAGAAATAGGAATGCCTGGAGGTAGAGAAATAGAGAAAAATAAGGCCTCCCCACAACACGGCAATGAGAGAGCTTGGATTCGGTCTGCCTGATTAGTAAAACGATAAGCACCTGCTGGCGGCTAGCAGCTTACCCGCTGCAGGTCACCGAAGACAGGCACGTTATCAATACCAATAAGTCTCCCCACAATACGGCAATGAGAAGGCTTGGATTCGGTTTGCCTAATTGGTAGGGCTTGTAAGCACCTGCAGGCAGTTCTAGCAGAGCAGAGCATGCGCTGCAGGGCACTGAACACAGGCATGCATCAGCGCCTAAAAACCTCCTCACAACATGGCGAAGAGAGGACCCGGATTCGGTTTGCCTGATTGGTAGGGCTTGTAAGCACCTGTGGGCAACTCCAGCAAGCAGAGCAGAGTGTGTGCCGTGGGGCACTGAAGACAGGTGCGTATTATCGCCAAAAATAAAAAGAAAGGGGGATCTGTGGGGAGCAACTGGGACTAGACTGTTACTCGAATTAAGACTTATTTTATGCATCTGCTCTCCCACAATATGGCGCTGGGAGAGGAGGAAACAGCTTCTACACAGCTGCCTCCAGTTCAACCAATAAACAGCAGGACCTGCTCCTGATTGGAGGAGAGCAGCATACTCGGCATGTGGGTAGCAGAGTTGGGATTGGTGGAAGAGGACTATAAGGAGGAGAGAGACAACATGCACCAGGAACATCTATCTGAAGGAACACCTGTGCAGCCCCCGAGAGAGCCAGCCAGTGGTGTGCCGCTCCCCCGCGGAAGTGGGGAAAGTGGCAGGGGGAACCGCCCTTCCACGGAGGTGGAAGGGTCGGTAGCCAACCCGGGAAGAACCAGCAGCAAACCCGGAGAGGGTCGAGCAGACAAAAGAACAGCGCAGGGTCCTGTGTTGTTCCTCCGCGAAGAGGGGGAGCGACATAATGGTGCCGTGACTCGGATATGAAGCCTAGGCAGGGTTTAGTGTCGTTCCGCCACGAAGAGGGGGAGCGACACCATAGCCTTGGCAGCTCATGGCAAGAGCCTCAGTTGATCAGTGATGTCATAAATAAGAGTGTTAATTGTTAAATCAACAACAGAATTCACTGTGCACTTACTCCCCATGTAGGAATTCTGTTATTAATGAGTTATACTATGAGAATTAACTGCAAAACTTGTTCACAAACAGTACTTTATATGTTGTGTGTGTGGGGGTGGGTGCAAACTGTTGAAAACTTTACTTAGTATAGAGTTGGTCTTCTGTATATAAAGTTAAACTAAAATGAACCTTAATGAAGAATGGGATGGGAGAAGGAGTAGGAGGTAGGATGGGAGTGGGGGTAGGAGGGCAGGTATGGGGGGAAGAACCACTGTATTCCTAAAGTTGTACCTTTGAAATTTGCATTCATTAAATAAAAGGTATTAAAAAAAAAAGACTGTGCAGGCACCAAGAGTTTTCTCATAGGGTAGCTAATCAGCATAATCAGAATATGAGATACTTTTAAACATTCATGGGAAATGGAATTAAAAGATGAATTTATTTACTAATGCAAACGTATTTTGAAATCCATATGTACTCACATAATGGGCTTTGTGTGCTTTTTATATATTCTTTCTAGAAACGTGCTTTTTTTTAGTTGTGAATACCTGATTTCTAGTACTAATGTTCAGACTTGAGGGCAACTTCTAAACACTTTTACCATGGATTCAGACAGATTTTATAGTACGATCTAATGTGCTAAATAAATAAACAGTGAAACGAGGGCTTCACTGGTGCAGTCGGATTGGAGAACCCCACTCAGTTCGTCTCCCTATAATTTTCTGCAGCGGTTTCCCAGGAAACCAACATAACCCCAGAGACAGTGCAGACTGGGATTTGGAACAGAGTTCTCAACTAGGGGCACTTTTGTCCCCAAAGTGACATCTAGCAATGCTTGGGGACATTTTTGATTGCTATAATTGTGGAGAAGAAAGGCTACTGGCATTGGGTGCATAGAGATCAGGGATGCTGCTGAGTATCCCATAGGCAAAAAATATTGGGGCCAAATGTTGAGAAAGCCTGGTTTGGAGCAAGATTGAAAGAAATGCAAACAGGTATAATGTGTTCCATTTCTGAGGCTGAGTTCTCCAAAATCCACTTAACTGTTTATTTTATTGTGAGGTGGAGATACAGAACCTGACTCTGATAATTACATTTCTGAGCAGCCACTAACAGCATTCTTATCCTGCCTTTAACTACTTATCTAGGAGTAACTAAAAGAACATTTCTAGGGTGTCTACTGACTGTTTTCAATTAGATCTTGACATTCTTGATTTTCATTTTTCTCTCCTAGCCAAGGGTCAAAATTACCAACCTCATCACACAGTCCTAAAGCAAAAGAAAATATCTGATCATTTTTCAAAAATACTGATGTAATTATGATTCAAATTACTAATTATGCCACCATTAAATTAATGTTATATATAATGAAAATAGAAGTTAAAATTCTACATATTAGAGTGTTTTTCATGGAGATGAATAATAATGTATCTCTACCTATAAGACAAGTAATATGTCCATAATTTAGGATAACAGATCTGGGTAAACCTTTCCAACAGGTTTTACCCTTATGAAAAACAATCTATTCCACTGCACAGGAAATTAAGCAATAATTAGTAGAAAGCAAGAGAACAGATTATTAACATGTCTTCAGTACAAAAAGCAATCAAAGCTGCTTTCCAGTCTCACACATTCCTTTTCAAATATTTTTAACTCATAATATTGGAACATGACTAATTAGCAAACTACTTTGAAATGACACTTTTTCCATCCAGAGATAATGACATAGGCAATTTTGAATATTTTGAATGCCCTGGATCATTAAATATATGAATCTTGCAAGTTCTGATCCTGCAACTGTGATTCTGTCTTCTACTTTGAAGTTCACTCTATCAGTTAGTTATTATTGTGGAGAGACTACTCCAACCTTAGTGGCTTGAAACAACAATCGATGTTTTGTACATGATTAAATGGGTCATCAATTTATGCCAGACTCAGCAGGGAGGTTTTCACCCCATGCATATGAGGTCAACAGCCCATTAACTAGGTGGGCCTGCTTCTTGCAATTAGTTAGCTCTTGGCTGGTACAAAATGAGAACAGCTGATTCATCAACCACCAGGCTATCCTCGGTTTGTTTACTAAGAGAAAATGTCCCAGTAGGGAGAAGATGTATGCAGGGCCCTTGCAGTCTATTCTCAGACGGACACAAACTTTTTTTGTCACTTCTGAAGAATAAAGCAGCTAAATTCAGCACTGACACAAAGGATGAAGGCTAGGTTCTACCACTTAATGGAAGGAGCTGTAGTGTCACATTGCAAAACACATGGATATCAGACCAAATGGGGAACTGTGGTCATTTTTGTAATTAATATGTCATACTCTCCCATGACACTGTGCTAACTTGACTTTTGCCAGACCAGAAACACCTCGGGTGACTAACGGGACAGTGTAACACAATCCAGAGCTTTATGAGCATTAATGCCAATGGAGCAGACTTGGAACCATGAGAACTGCAAGTGGAAAGCGGTTTGCGGATTGCTAGTTTCTATATTTTTGAGGAAAGTTAATCTTCCTATTAATATGGTGCCTTTGGTAATGTAACTTTCTGTTTTTCTCATAAAACTCTTCTTTTATCAATTTTTTATAAATAAAATCTTATTTGTGAAAGAGGTTTGTTCTGTAGCTAAAATAATAAGTAAGTTTCACTGTAGAAACTGATGTTTTAATTCTGTGTCAGGAACCTTAGCATATTTTTAGCAAGTGGGATTGTTTAACCAAAGATCACATGAGGTGCAGGTGTCTAGCACAGCAGTTAAGTTGTCTCTTGAGATCCCTTATCCCATATTGGAGTGCCTGGGTTTGAGTCCTGGCTCCACTCCGGGCTCAAGCTTCTTTCTTATGTGCACCCATGGAAGCAGAAGGTGATGATGTCCATAACTGGGTCTCTGCCACTCACATGGGAGACCCAGACTGAGTTCCTGCTTCCCGTGTGATCATTTGGGGAATGAACTAATGGATGGGAAAACTCTGTTTCTCTGCCTTTTGAATATAATTGATTCATTAAAAAATTTATAAAAGATCACATGAACTTTATGTGATTTAAATAATCACTTGGTATAAAGTGTCGCAAAAATAGACACCAACAATAATAGAATTGCTAATTTTATAATTATTTTGCAATTTATGTAAAAGACATGAATTGTCAGATTTGTTCACTTAAAAATATTTGCCATATGTCAGATATCATTGTCATCTGTTAAGATGTTAAAATGCAAATATGATTAAAATGTGGAAATGACTTAAAGGGTATTTCAGAAACTCAGTTTCTGCTTCTTGACTTAAACTTATGGTTGTTATTTATTATAATTAAGAAAATAGGGGCCGGCAGTGTGGCACAGCAGGTTAAAGCCCTGGCCTGAAGTGCCAGCATCCCATATGGGTGCTGGTTCTAATCCTGGCTGCTCCTCTTCTGATCCAGCTCACTGCTATGGCCTGGGAAAGCAGTGGAAAATGGCCCAAGTCTTTGGGCCCCTGAACCCACTTAGGAGACCCAAAAGAAGCACCTGGCTCCTGGCTTGGGATTGGAGCAGCTCCGGCCATTGCGGCCAATTGGGGAGTGAACTAGCGGATGGAAGACCTCTCTCTCTGTCTCTACCTCTCTCTGTAACTCTTTCGAATAAATAAAATGAATCTTTAATAAAAAATAAAAATTAAGAAAATATATTTTGAAGTTATACTAAGTAAAATGGTGTGGAATTCGAGCAGGAATGAGAAACAACAATGGAATAGAATTCAGAAGCTATTTCATAATAAATGAGAAATTATTTCTTAGAAGTAGCAGATTAATACAATGGGGAAAGATATGCTATTGAATAAATACTGACAGGCTGATCATCTACCATCTTGTGAAATAAAATAAAAAATTAAAATTGAGCACTTAAACATAGCATAGGAAATGCAATCTAGGTGGAATAATTTCTAGATATAAAGACATAGAAACACAAGACAACATAGCAGCGTATTCTTGTAAGAAATTTCCTTCTAGGAAAGACTCATACCTCCAAAAGCATAAAGTAGAGATTGTCCAAACTGACCAATTTTTGTTTAGAAACTTCTGCCAAGTGAAGATTGTCCTATCAGGTGAATGGCAATTGGAGATAAAATACATGTAAGATATAAAAGAGTTAAAAAGAGAGAATTTTTCTGTGATGTAAGGGTTTCAGTTGCAGGCAGCAAAATCTGCATGAGCAGGTTTAGACTGAGAAGAATTCAATACAGGTAAGGAGGTGCAAATAAAATTGTGCTAAGGACTAGTAGAGCAGAAATTATACCCAGCCTCAAGACCACTTGGCCCCCAGGTGATACCTAGAACTGGCTCTCCTGTCACAGGCCTGGAAAAAATCTAGGAGACGCTGTTCCTGATGCAAAAGTGCATGCTTCATTAGTCGCGGTCAGGACAGCTGTCTTCACCAATAAACGAAGAAGCTGCTTCAAGAAGTTGCATACAGGTTAGGAAGTCAACATTACAGCCACCGATTTCCAAACCACCACCTTTACCGCAATTCTCATCTGTGAACTAGCTGCCCTGGGTCCTGCCTCTGGACTCTTCTCTGAACAAAGTTCTCTGTAAGTGCACATGGCTCCTGCCCACCTCTCACGCTGAAAGTGAGTTGGAATGAAAAAGTGAATCAATCCATAACAGCCAGCACCATCCTTAACATGCAGAGTTTTGACGAGCCAATAAGGAAAGCATGATGAAATAATTATCTAAAATAATCCACAGAAAAAGAAATAAAAACAAATGATTTACTACAAAAGGTTATTTATCCTCATTAGCAATCAGGGAAGAATTTTGGATAGCTTTAAAGGAAATCAGTTTGACTACTATTTATGAACAATTCCAATATTGGTAGAAAGCAAAAATTATTGAGGAGCTATTGACCTGTGCTCAAAGTTTAAGTTTATACAGCTTATTTGCTTGCTTCCTGGAAAGCAGCTTCTACTATGAACAATATTTAAAATTCTTCAGCCCAACAATTATTGTCTAGTCATCAATCTTTCAGAAATTACTGACTTTCACAAAGAGGTCCTGACATGGAATTCATCATGTCATGGTTTTATATATAAAATTATAAGCATTCTAAATATTCATCAAAAGGGCAAACAAGTAAAAATAAATGGATAATATTTAAATTGGACACCATATTATACAATACTTTATGCAATTTTTAGAGAAGTATAGTGTTAATTGCAGACATGGAAAAGGCCTATGAAGGGGCCTGGCGCTGTGGTGCAGTGGGTTAACGCCCTAGCCTGAAGCGCCAACATCGCATATGGGCGCCAGTTCGAAACCCGGCTGCTCCATTTCCAATCCAGCTCTTTGCTATGGCCTGGGAAAGCAGTAGAAGATGGCCCAAGACTTTGGGCCCCTGCACCCGCGTGGGAGACCCAGAAGAAGCTCTTGGCTCCTGGCTTAGGATAGGCACAGCTTCGACTGTTGCAGCCATCTGGGGAGTGAACCATGGGATGGAAGACCTCTGTCTCTACCTCTCCTCTCTCTGTGTAACTGTGACTTTCAAATAAATAAATAAATCTTAAAAAAAAAGAAAAGGCCCATGAAAAATTAGGAAATGTAAAAGAAAACTGTAGGACTATAGATTGAGAGATACAATTTTTGAAAAATTAGAAAAGGTATATATAACATGTTCATTTCCATTTTCTCTGAAAAATTCTCAATAATATCTGCATTGCTCATTGTGTGTGTGTGTGTGTGTGTGTGTGAAGAAACATTCTGGGAGAATACACATTACCTTGTTAACAATTACTTTAGGATAATGAGATTACTTCAGGATTGGGGGGAAGACTGATTTTTCACCCTGTGTATTCTTTTTTTTTTTTTTTTTTTTTTTTTTTTTTTTGACAGGCAGAGTGGAGGACAGTGAGAGAGAGAGACAGAGAGAAAGGTCTTCCTTTTGCTGTTGGTTCACCCTCCAATGGCCGCCGCGGCCGGCACGCTGCAGCCGGCACACCGTGCTGATCCGATGGCAGGAGCCAGGTACTTCTCCTGGTCTCCCATGGGGTGCAGGGCCCAAGTACTTGGGCCATCCTCCACTGCACTCCCTGACCACAACAGAGAGCTGGCCTGGAAGAGGGGCAACTGGGACAGAATCCGGTGCCCCAACCGGGACTAGAACCCGGTGCGCTGGCACCACAGGCGGAGGATTAGCCTAGTGAGTCGCGGCACTGGCCCCCTGTGTATTCTTATAATGTTGAATATTTTACAGTAACTTACATGCTCTTACAACTTAAAAATGCATGATATATCAAGACAAATGCTGTCAACAGTCATTCCACCTGTTTTATGGTCACTTAAAATCCTCATTCGAAATGCTGTCAACAATGATTTCCAGGTTTATCATCATTGAATGTCCTTGAGATCACAAACCTGCCTATGAAATCTTCTGGGATTATTTCTGTCTGACAATCGTCAAAACTTCAAGTTAAGTTATTTAACGTTGATCCTATTCCTAGGGCCTGCCCAGACTACACACAGTCTTTCCCATGATAGTGATATTAGACTGCTTATTTATGATATCAGAATGTTTATTAATAATTTTCAATAAGAGAAGAATTCTGAATACTGGCTTAAATAGACCAGACAATATGGTAAGTTTTAAGGACTTTATTCCTTTCAGTGAAAGAAATGTGCAGGAGAGTGAGGGCTTTCTTTAGGGGAGAAAGAGAAGTCTAGAAGCTAAGTCGGGTCCATACCAAGCAGAGAGCAGGCCAAGAGGGAGCCATGTGGAGCAAGCATATGGTTATGAGCAGCCACAGGTAGCTTCGCAGCAGTAAAGTGAAGGCAGAGAGCGGCAGCCAAAAGGCTGTGCCCAAAGTCATGGTCAAAAAAGGAGGGTCCACAGTGTTCCAGGCCTTTTATTTACTCCCAAAGAGGGTGTGGTTACGTTGTCTGACTGACAGGTGGGCATACAGGTGGGGTCAGGTAGGGGTGTGAGATCATACCACAAGCCTAATCAGTTTTATCCTAAATAGCACCTTGTTTCCAGCTGAGCATAGATATGTTATATGCTAATGAATGATGCTACTAACTCCCATATAATAAAACCCCGCTCAGAACCTTACCAAAAAGAGCTGAATGTATGAATCGCAATGAAATTGTGTTGACTACTCCTTGACCTAAAAAGGCAAGCATGAACTGAAAATGTGGTAGACATTTAGTTAATAAAAAATAGCTTAGGAATCTATACTTATTTTTGCTTTATATAAGCTGCTTGATTTCTCTGCAGTTGGCGTGGTTTGTTTTGGGCCCCAAGTATTCAATGAGAGTAGAAATCATATAACTTCAGGCCTTTACCTTATCAAACTCAGACATTGGTGGAAATGAGGAGGCCTATTACATTAAAAGCAACTCTGCTGCCTTCATCAAAGCCCATAGAATCAGACCAATACTGAATATATTTTTAAAGAATATCCCAATTTTGTTTTGAACAAATCTTTTTTACTTTGAAGCCTATTAGAGGAGCTGTCCAAACCATTTAGAGTTTTAGACGTGCTAGGATTATTCCATGCCCTTATGTATAAGCTTAGGGGAAAACACCTTCTCGATAAATTAATCTCTGATTGAGATGGGAATACCAAAATATGCCACTTAGAAACAGATAATTACAACAAATGAGGGAAAGTTTAAAATTAAAATTTCATATCCTTCTTAAATAGGAATTCATTCTTTCCTCTGGAATTCTTCAGGATAAATAAGCAAATTCTTTAAAAATACATGTTCCCTGAAACTCATATTTTTTTCTTCTTGCAGATGAGAGTCTTCTCAGACAGAGAAAACTTGATCCATCTGGACTTTATAATTATGTTTTCTTTCTTAACTCCCTTCCTACCATCTTATCATTGTGTTCAAGTGAGGGAAATCTTAATGTAAAGCAAGTTATAATTCCCAAAGGCTCAGGTTTTGTCTCTTCCAATCCTGGTTTTGAAGAAAGTTTTCCATGTAGCCTTGCAAATTGAGGTGTCCAAATGAAGGCGATCTTGAATCATTTAGGTGGAGCAAGAAGTAGTTAGCATGGAGTTCTCAGTGGTGTGGACGCCATTCTAAAGGTTTCTCCAAACAAAGGAGGCTAGACGAAGAGGATTGTTGAGTTCCTGCACAACTGGTGTCTATCAAGAGTAATAACCACCCCTATCACACATAAACCATTGTGGCCTAATTGGCTTCCTTATTATCAGAATACCACACTGAATTTCTGCTTACCTTTCATCCCCATTTTTTCCTTTTCCCCATTAACCTGATCTCCATTCTTTCAAGCCAACTTAAACCCAGCAAATACCTTGAAGGTTCTTTAAACTATCTGGTCTAGAAATCCCTTCTTGCTTTATCACTTAACATATGTAGCTATTAAGGGGTGCTAAGTTTAATAATACTCATATCATTTACATTTTATGACAGTAATGTTTGCTCCTCAAAAGTAGACTGTAAAACCTCTTAAGCCAAGGTCCTAATTCTAATGTGTTTTTCCAGTTTTAAAAAATGAGGATGTGATTCTTCCTTTTTCTGGTATATAATTCCACCAGTTTCCGTAAGTTGTGCACTCCATTGTATATATGTACCACAGTTTATTTACTGACTCCCAGGTTGAAGGATCTTTGAGTGATTTAGTTTTGGTGACTGTGAATATGATAACTAAAAAAAATGTAAGTAAAGATTTTTGAATGAATACAGGTTTTTATTTAATTTTGGTAACTACCTAGGCATAGGACTGTTGGGTCCCACAGTACATGTGTGTGTAATGGCTACCGTATTTTCCCATGGACCCTGTAAATTGATACGCTGCCTTATGGAACTGAGATATGTGGGCTCTCTTCCCTTCAGCACTCAATAAAAATGTGTCAGACCAGTACCAAGTACACAGCCTCAGCAAGGCTAAATTTCTCCCCTGATGTAACTCAGAAAATTTCACTTTGAAGTTCACCATTGCCTCTGATTCCTAACAGCTTTCAAGCTGTCCTCTTCCATCACCCTACAACCCCACCAACAACTCAGATACAAAATCTGCAAGATCTTTCAATTATTCATATAGTGCGTGGTCACCTAAAAATACAACTATTAAAAACTTCACTGAAAATTCATAGTAACATAAGTTGTTTGGGTGAGTGTTATATTTCACACCCCACAGAAAGTAACTTTAAAAATTCCATCTTAAACATCTTGAGCCTTTCTTGGAATCCTGACTCAGACACTCCCCATTCTGGCTTATTTTTACTCTTTGCCTTTTAGGAGCTAGTCCTGCTGACCTCTCTCCAATTCCAAAGGGGCTTTATTCTCTATAGATGCAGGGCCACTCAGCACTTTCTCACTGCTACACCCATTAGTACCTATATACATTCATATAAAGTCCTCAGTAAAACAAATGCTGCATAGAAAAGTTAAGGTGATTGTCCCTAATTAAAAAGAACCATGATAGTTTCCTATTCAGAATGCTATTTTCATTTCATTTTTTTATTGTTTCTATTCTCATTCATTTTCAGTACCAGCTGAAAATTCAGTATACTAGTTAGTATTGTATAACAAACCACTCCAAAATTTAGAAGTTTAAAGAAATATGTATTTTCTATAACTCATGAGATTTCTCAGGTCCAGGACAATTTTGGTGTCAGCTCATTTTACTCATCTCTACCGTCACCAGTTGTTGGTTAGATGGCTCTGCTGACCTAGGCTGGCCTATCTCACATCCTTGACTGTAGAATGTTTGAATGGGTTCTTGACTAAGGCCACCAAGTTTTCATCCATGTTGTCTCCCATTCACTAAACAGTCTTTTTGTTTTCAAGGCAGGGATAGGAGTCCAAGAGAAAGTGTGGACGCTTTCATTTCTACAACCTTCCACTTGCCAAGCAAATCCTAAGGCCAGTCTGCATGCCAGAGTGGGCAAATAGGCCCCACTTGTCAAAGAGAATTGCTATAAAATCACAACATATCAAGATGCACATATGAAAGGTGAAGAATTAAGGCCATTTTTAAACCAACATACCATACTTAAATAATGAGAACATTCTATTAATTAGAAGATCTAATTTTCCTATAATTTTAAATAAGTAAAATCTTCATTCTATTCAGCTCATGAATAAAAGATAAACCATACTTCATTAAATAATGTTGAATTTTCTCTAATGAAAAGCTAAAATAACATTATTACTTCTTTCAATTTAATAAGCTAAACATAACCTAAAGCTAAAACAATACCATTATGGTTTCCTGTTGCCAATGGCTTCAGGGATTTAGAGAATGGCTTTTTTATAACAAACATTTTGAAATTATAGGGTAAAATAATTCCAGAATTCCCTAGTAATTCTTTTGGGTTAAACATTCAGGTCATTTATCATTGCATGATTATATTCCTCCCTCTTGATTTTCAGTCTTGAACATTAGCTATTGTCTTCCTAACATGGAAAACAATAACTCCTGCCGCACCTTCCCCACCAACTCAAGATGTACCTTCCCCACCTCTCTAGTCTCTTAAAATAATTATATACCGATTTGGGTTAGAAAATATTCAATTAATATTCCTTGAATGCTTTCCATAGGTGTCTGCAATTCACTATAGTGGTTATCCGCCCACGTCGCTGGGAGCCTGTTCGCCTCCTCTGACCAGAGTCTGCGAATTTGCCTCTCCGAGCCCTCTCCAGCCCCAGCTTTCTATCTTTTGAAAACACTAAGAATAATCCCCTGTCATGCCTGGATCAGGGACTGTACCCAGATTGCCCTTAGTCCCCATAATCACGAAGCGCACATCTACAAGAACGGGAGCCCGTGGGAGAAAGCTCTGCACTCAAGGAGCACAATGGACACATCTGGACACATCTCAGGCATTGACTGGGCTCCCAAGAGCGACCGCACGGTCACCTGCAGGGCAGGTGGAGCCAGGAGGACCGCGTCTGGAAGCCAACCCTGCTGATCCTGCAGATTAACCGCGCAGCGACTTTTGTGAAATGGTCGCTCCTAGAGAACAAATTTGCTGTGGGAAGTGGGGCGCGACTCATTTCTGTTGTTACTGAAAAATGACTGATGGGCAATCAAACACATTAAAAAGCCAGTACACTCCACCGTTCTCAGCCTGGATTGGCATCCAAAGTTTTGCTGGCAGCAGGATCTTGCGACTTCAAATGCAGAGTGTTTTCTGCCTACATCAAAGAAGTGGATGAAAAGGTAACCAATATACCCTGAGGCAGCAAGATGCCTTTTGGCCAGCTGAAGTTAGAGTTTGGTGGCAGTGGCACTGGTGGCTGGGTCCACGGGGTCAGCTGCTCTGCCATTCAAAGCCGCCTGGCCTGGGTCAGCCATGCCAGCATCGTATCCGTTACTGATCCCGCAAAAAGCGTGCACGTCTCCACTCTGAAAACCGAGTGCTACTCGTCAGCGTGGTGTTTGTCTCAGAGGATAGCGCTGTGGCTGCCTGCTGCTCTTTACCTACGATGACCGCTGCTGCCTGACCTTTGTCTCCAAGCTGGACACTCCGAACAGAGCATCCAGTGCAACAAGTCCCGCAACATGGACCAGAGGGCCATGACCGAGGCCCGCAACACGGCCCTGGGGCCGCAGAACAGCATCATTCAAGTGTCCATTTATGAAATGCACAAGCAAGAGTGTCGAAAACTGTGCTCAACTGGCATTGATGGGGCCGCGACAATTTGGGATTTCAAGACCTTAGCGTCTTCTCTCCAGGGCCTCTGCCACCCAGCAGGACAAACTGTGCCTGCCTGCAGCTCTGCCATCTGCATGATGGTGAGGATAGCCGCCCCCGGGAAACACGCAGCACACGCGCCGCGCAGGTGCCGTGTGTTTGACTGTAATTGGGCAAAGCATTGGTTTTTTAAAAGCAGCAATTTTTCTTTTTCTTTTTTGGCGATTTCATTCCATTCTTGACCAAAGCTTCTCCTTAAGTGGTTTATTATGAAAAACTGTCCACTAACTTAAAGGAAAGGGTGAGGGAAGTATGTAATTTATCCACTAGAAAAGTAAATAAAAATTCTAAATGTGAAAAAAATACACTATAGCGACTTTTCATTTCTTGCAAATTTCTTGCTTTGCCATATTGAAAATTGATCATATTGGCCGGCACCACGGCTCACTAGGCTAATCCTCCGCCTTGCGGCACCAGCACACCGGGTTCTAGTCCCAGTCAGGGCACTGGATTCTGTCCTGGCTGCCCCTCTTCCAGGCCAGCTCTCTGCAGTGACCTGGGAGTGCAGTGGAGGATGGCCCAAGTGCTTGGGCCCTGCACCCCATGGGAGACCAGAAGTACCTGGCTCCTGGCTACGGATCAGCACAGTGCGCCGGCCACAGCGCGCCAGCCGTGGCAGCCATTGGAGGGTGAACCCAGAGCAAAAGGAAGACCTTTCTCTCTGTTTCTCTCTCTCAATGTCCACTCTGCCTGTCAAAAAAAAAAAAAAAAATCATATTGCTTCCTTAGTTCCCCATGTATTTTTTTTTTTTTAGCAACTCAACCTCCAAATTCTCTGCCAGTTGCTTATCCCATTTATACCTCCCCTTTAAGTGTTCAGATGCATCATTAACCAGTAAGTTCGTTTCCGGGGCTTTCTGGCAGTCTGCCCTCAGGAGGGCTGCCTGGTGCAGAAGAAGGCACATCCTCCTGATTGTCTTCTCTTCTCCTTCTCCTTTTTCTAAGATTTATTTATTAATTTGAAAGTCAGAGTTACACAGAGAGAGGAGAGGCAGAGAAAGAGAGAGAGAGGTCTTCCATCCGCTGGCTCACCCCACAATTAGCCATGATGGCCGGAACTGCGCCAATCCAAAGCCAGGAGCCAGAAGCGTCCTCTGGGTCTCCCATATGGGTGCAGGGGCCCAAGGACTTCGGCCATCTTCTACTGCTTTCCCAGGCCACAGCAGAGAGCTGGATCAGAAGAGGAGCAACCGGGACTAGAACCGGTACCCATATGGGATGCCGGTGCTTCAGGCCAGGGCTTCAACCCACTGTGCCACAGCGCCGGCCCCCATTTCTTCTTCTTTATGTTAGTGTGTCCCTTCCTTCAACACTGTGTTATTCTTTCTTGGTTTATTTATTCACTGTGATGTTCACAACCTCTGGTAGCTTTCTGAGGAAAGATTTTGGAGGTTTAGTGCACCTGAAAGTATTCTATCCTCACATTAAGAGACACATTGCTAAGGTATAGAAATCTAGCATGGCCTTTGGAACTGCGGATCATTCTCTATTGTCTTATCTTCCAGTCACCGATAGCTTCCAGTGCTGGTCATGAGAAATCCAAGGCCATTCACAACTTTTATTTTTTAAATTATGCTGATTTTTTTCCTTTGGAGCTAGCAATAACTTCTCTTTATCCCACTCAGTCGCTCCCCGTCTTCGTGGAGGAACGACACAGGACCCTGCGCTGTTCTTTTGTCTGCTCGGCCCTTCCCGGGTTTGCTGCTGGTTCTTCCCGGGTTGGCTACTGTCCCTTCCACCTCCGTGGAAGGGCGGTTCCCCCTGCCACCTTCCCCACTTCCGCGGGGGAGTGGCACACCACTGGCTGGCTCTCTCGGGGGCTGCACAGGTGTTCCTTCAGATAGATGTTCCTGGTGCATGTTGTCTCTCTCCTCCTTTATAGTCCTTCCACCAATCCCAACTCTGCTGCCCACACGCCGAGTACGCTGCTCTCCTGCAATCAGGAGCAGGTCCTGCTGTTTATTGGTTGAACTGGAGGCAGCTGTGTAGAAGCTGTTTCCCTTCTCAGCGCCATATTGTGGGAAAGCAGATGCATAGAATAAGTCCTAACTCCAGTAACTCAGTCTAGTCCGAGTTGCTCCCAGTTGCTCCCCACACCACTCCTTTGACAATTCTAAACCTTTGACACTGGAATATTCTCACTCATTGTGGTTGGCACTTGCTATGCTGTATCAATCTAGAAATTTGTCTTTCCATTTTGGGAAATTTCTTGAATTATTATATTCTCCTATCTAATTATTTGATATCTCTTCTGATATTTTTACTTATTTTAGAATTTAGATTTTCTAGACTGATAACCTACTTTTCAGTTTCTTGGTTTTTTTTTTCTCCTTCCTATCTTTTTATGTTATTCCTTTTGTGGAAATATTCTCAACTTTATTAACCAATACTTTCCAATATTATAATATTCCAATACTTTATTTCCAGTATTTTATTTCCAATGTCTGTTCCTGCCTTTCACATTCTAAGATATCTTTTTATTATTTAACTATTTCTTTTTATAATATCCTGTTCTTTTGTTCATAAACACAATATAGCCCTTTAAGACTCTGAGGATGTTAATGTATTTTCAAATCTCTTTTCCTTGCATAATGTGTTTCGACTAAGGGCCAGTGTTGTGGCACAGTGGGTTAAGCCTCCTTGTTGGAGTGCTGGTGGCAGTCCTCATTGATCTGTTTATGATCCAGCATCCTGCTAATGTGCCAGGAAAGACAGCAGAGGATGGCCCAGGTGCTTGTGTCCCTGTCAACCATGCGGGAGATGTGGATGGACTTCTGGGCTCCTGGCTTGAGCCTGGCCCACCCATGCCATTTGTGAAGTGAACTAGCAGATGGAATATCTCTCTCTGTTTCTCCCTCTCTGTCACTCTGCCTTTCAGATAAATAAATTAAATGCTTACAACTATGATTCCTCTAAGTAGTTTTTTTTTAAAGTACACTTTTGGTCTTAATATTTCATGCTAATGCATTTAATCAATGTCTAATGAATCTTGGCTGTCTGCTTGTCTTTCTTTAATCCTGGGACTCTGAAAAGCTGATTGGATGCTGTAGTCTATTGGGTAGTCCTTGTTGACCTGGATTTGCTGTAGAGTTGTCCTAGGGAGTTCTGTGGGAAAATCTTTAATGTCAGAGTTCTTAGCTTTCTTCTTTGGCTAGTCGAATTCCCCGGAGGAAGAATTTTCTTTCTTACCTGTAGGACGCAGACCTTGTTGCCATTTATCGGGGAACTAAATGAGAGCAGTGGGCTGGGGTGCAGATGGAGCGGGGCGAGTCTCAGAACTAAATACAGTGCTGCCTTAAGCTAGGAGGATGTCCAAACATCACCATTTCCCCAGGACTGAGGTGTTTCCTGGGGATGCCAGACCTTGAGTGCTAAAACAAGGCTAATCGCAGGCAAACCATCACATTGGTCACATTAGCCTGTGCAGTGATAGTTTAAGGACCCTGCCCTGGTCCTTCTACACAGCCCAGGGGACTTGTCCTGTATTTCTAGGCCATGCTTCAGAATCCCTGTCCAAATGGCCTCCAACCTGTTTCCAAGGATATATGGGATCCTACCCGCAGTGGATTTGCCAGTGTATGCACCCAGGAAATTAAGAGGTTGACACAGAGTGGCAATTTCAAGTTTGATAGGGCTGGGCTTGGAGACCAGAGTATACAGATGCTGTGTAAGGCCTTGAAAGTGAGGGAAGGAATCAAGAAGGTGAAGGCAGGGAAGGGTAGCCAGCACCATGGCTCCATGGGTCCTCTCACTTTGAGCTCTGAAAATGCCAGACACAGGGCTGAACCTCTGTTTTCACATTGCCTAGAGCCCTCCAGACAAGAGACCTTCTGAAATCTTACCGGAATGCAGAAGAGCAATTTCCCAGCTTTACAAGATGAATAGTAGAACCTCAGGCTCAAACCTCCTGCAGTCAATCCCCTGCTTCAGCCCCACTGGCATCCTCACTTCCAGAAGTGCCCAACACTGCCAGGTTCTGAACCTACTGGAGGTCAGGGAGCTGTTAATTGGATTGCTTTTCATCCTCATTTTGGCATTATAGTTTTTCAAAAATATATATTTATTTCATTTTATTTTACAGAAAGAGAGAGAGGCTGAGACAGAGAAATGTCTTCCATCCTTTGAGTCAAGCCCTAAAGCCTGAAACAGACATAGATAGGATTCAATCCAAGTCTCCCGTGTGAGTGGCAGGAACCTTACTATTTGAGCAATCACCACTACCTCCTAGGGTGCACATTGGCAGTAGCTAGAAGAAGAAGCAGAGCTAGGACCCAAATGCAGGGCTCTGATATGAAATGAGGACATCTTATGATGCATCCGAACTGCTGTGCCAAATGCCTATACATAGCCTTATAGTTTAACTTTATTTTGTTTGCCAAGTCAGGTTCCTTTCCTTCATTCACTTCCCAGAGTCCATCATCTTGCGATGTAGCTGCTTTTTCTGCCATTTGTATTAATAGGTCTTCCTCTTCTTCTTTTTAAAATTGCTATGCTGTTATGTGATGGGGTTTACAGAAAGAGAGAAAGAAAATGACTGTGTTCAATCATCCATCTATACTAAGAAGCTTAAATGTCAGAATATTTCTAGTAAAGAAATAAACATGAAAAAAGAATAAATTGGGGGAAGGGTGTAGGTGAGAAAATGGGAGAGAAAAACAATCAGTCCCCATTTGATCCCCTAATGAAATGATATCCTGTGAAATTGCATGAGATAACATTTACCAGTTTGCTACCCAATGCATTCTATCACTCAATCATGCAGCTGCTCTGGAGTGGACTGGGGGAATTAAATTTCATTCCAAGATACCATTTCCAACCTCTCCTGGTGATAAGCTAGGGCAACTGTCTTACTTTATATATAGATGGAGGGCAAGAACTACTGCAAGCTCTCAAGTGGTAAGACGCACAATTATAAAGGGGACAGTCAGCCAGATGAAGAGCATGGGATGAGGTCCAGAAGGGTCCCAAGTCCAGGAGCCTTTGTCCCTGTGGAGTTGGGATACGTCACCCTCCCAGTATGTGATGCATTCATCAACCTGAAAGCTCTCCGAACCCTTTCATTTAGGGTTTCTGTGGAGGCACCATTACACCTGCATAATTGATTAAATCCCTGGCCCTTGGAGATTAACTCAATCTCCAGCATCCTCCACCCCTTCCTAAAAGGTCAAGAGTGAGGCTGAAAGTGTCAGCTCTCTAATCACATTGTTGGTCCCCATAGAGCCACCTTTTTAGACTAAAAGCTGCTTCTGTCACCAGGAAATTGCAAGGAATTTAGTTAGGAGGTCTATGTCAGGAACCAAAGGCAGAGACCAAATGTATATTTCTTATTATGTCACAATAATTATTTGACATTTTCCATTTTAGAAATACAAGTTATTTAGCATGATTTTAAATATAGGAAAAGAACACATATGTGGCCATCATCTAGACTTCACAATTGTTAATATTGGGTTGCCCTTGCTTTCAGAAATAAGTATAACATTTCATAGTTGCTTTCAACCAGAAATCCTGTAGGGTTTCTTCCCAACCCTTTTCCAGAGGTAACACAGGTCAATGGCTGCTTTCTTGCCACTCTTTTACATCTTGAACAATAACTGGAATAGAATGTATTGTATAATATTCACATAAATAGCATTACAGCTTATCTTGCCTCTTTTTACTTTAAGTTACAGTTTGAGGAGAAAATCATTATTTTAAGAGTTATATATTTATCCACATACACCTAATAGTCATGCCTTCGATTTTTGTATAGTATTTCACCATATAAATATGCCATATTTTGTTTGTTTTCTCATTAATGGGTATTTAGGTTGCTTTAATTTTGTGTTAATATAAAAATGTTTCAACAAACATCCTCAGAACATCTGTTTGTGCGTGTATGCAATCATGGATCTACTGTGGAACCCCAGAAGTGGAATTGTTGAGTCAAATGTTAAGCATGCTCTCAATTTTTGTTTTGCCAAATTGCTCTCTAAAATGAGTGTTCCATTTGACAGTCTCAGGCTAATGCTTGAAATTTCCATTTTTTAAAATACTTTGCCAAGACCTTGTTATAACAGATTGTTTTCCCCTATGAGCTGGATGAAAATAATTCTCTCTCTCTCTCCCTCTCTCTGTCTCTCCCTATTTCCCTGAAAGATAAGTTTATTTTCAATAGTTGATTGGCTATTTGAGTTTTCCGTTTTTTCTTAACCGATAGCATGTTTGCTCCTTCCCTCATTCAGCCAATGTTGATTGATCATGTGTTACGGTGAGACCCTCTCCTAGGCTCTCTGGTGCAGCAGTGCACAAGACACAAACCTCAACTCCCTTGAAGTCCTCTGAGAGAACTGGTGGAGGCAAGAAAGAAACAATTGCAAGAACAAAGGAATTTCAGATAGCACCCATCAGAGTTTCAAACAGTGATGAAAATAAACACATGTGACAGTAACAGAAAGGGAGCAGTCAATTACAGTGGGAGGTCAATCAAGGAGAACCTCCATGAGGAGGATGCATCAAGTGGAGATTAAAATGATAGAAGCCAGTCAAGTACCCATGCATACACAAACAGTGGGTGGGGATTTTGGCTGAAACAGCAGCAAATGAAAATATCCTGAGAACACAAGTGTGATGTGTTTCAAGGACAGAATGAAAGCCTAGGTGGCTGCATCCCAGTAAGGGAAGAGTTGTTAGCTGAGAGCCAAGATAATGCAATTGAGACTTAGTTCAGACTAAGACTTTGGTATTAATCTGATTTACTTGTTTTAAATGCCCCTCTACATGCTCAGTGGGACATTAACTGGGCAGCAGAAATAAGGAAGACAGCTAACAGGTCATTTGAACAACCCAGGTTGGAGATGAGGGAGGCTTGTGCTGGACTGTGACATAAGAAGAAATGGTTAGATTTAGGATATACCTTGGCGAAAGAGGTGACAGTGCTCTGTGATCAGTTGGAATGAGTGGAAGTTGAGAAACATAGAATAATCAAAAGTGATACCTTTGAGTTTGAACAATTGGATAGGTAGGAGAGCCCTTTACTCAGATGGCCAAAACCCAAAGGAAGTAAGAGTGAGTAGAAATAGTAATGAACACAAAAATCTATTGAATGTCTGAATGTTTTGGTATTGGTGTCAGCGTCAGGATAGAAACAGCCCTGGAGACTTTCTCGATTCTATTAATCAATGGGTTATCTCAGAAGAAGGTATACAAGGGATCTTCAAAAAGTTCATGAAAAATATTATGAAAAAGTGTGGATTTCAATAATTTTTTGTATCCAAATAAACTTATCTTTTAATTCCATGAACTCTTGGAAGTACCCTCATATATCAAGGGTTAGCAACTACCTGAATACTCTACTGGGCTTCCTTGACTCACCTTCACCATGCACAGCCTTCTCTCCTCTTGCTCACTTCTGTGTGGGATAGAATCCATCCCTGATAAATCAGAACCACGAGGCTGCACAAATGCCTCAGCTAACATACACTGAGAGTGCTCAGCAGCCTATGCATGTGATCTCATTTATTCCAAACCAGCAATTCAGTGGGATCAGGGCATGGCATGTATCACACGAAGATGACATGTCCCCTCACACAATGAGCTTCTCCCACTTTTCAGATGAGGAACTGAAAATCTGACAGCTTCAGTAACTTCTTCAGTTTAAAAGGCAGAGGTTGAATTTAAACTCAGCTCTGTGTCCTCAAACATTACCCATCATGAGTCCTCACTATAGAAGAGAAAAATAAACCTATGGAGGCACTTCAGAAAGTACACGTTATAGAAAAAACTATGCATAGGTTTCAAAAAACATAGTGCACCTAAATAAACTCATGGTTGAATCCCCTCCCATGAACTTTTTAAAGTGCTCTCAAACTGATTGCTGTCTCAGGCCCAAGAACAAAGTTGGGAGCATTCAGGTGACATTGTCTCAGTGCAGTCAGTCCGCTCATTGCAACGCTCTGTGAAAGACAAAGATGGAGGGTTATAAGGAAAAAACTGTCCAAATGGGCTAGTACTGATATCTCCTGGTGGTGGGGCAGAGAGAGAGAGAGAGAAAATGAATATCAGGCACATTGTAGCTAGTGAAGAAAAACACAGGCTCTTTGCAGCCATGATTTTGCCAGTTAATTTTCACTGAGTGCATATTTATCACTTAATCCTCTGCCATGAATTACGACATTTCAAAAGTGACTTATAAGTTTTCTTTTCATATCTACCTGAAGATATTTAACAAATGCTTGTTAGATAAAAACATGTATGTGATTGTCTCACCCCCTCATCTAATCTCTCTCTCTCTTTTTTTTTTTTTTTTTTTGACAGGCAGAGTGGACAGAGAGAGACAGAGAGAGAAAGGTCTTCCTTTTGCCGTTGGTTCACCCTCCAATGGCCGCCGCTGCAGCCGGCGCACCGCGCTGATCCTGGCAGGAGCCAGGAGCCAGGTGCTTTTCCTGGTCTCCCATGGGGTGCAGGGCCCAAGCACCTGGGCCATCCTCCACTGCACTCCCTGGCCATAGCAGAGAGCTGGCCTGGAAGAGGGGCAACCGGGACAGAATCCGGCGCCCCGACCGGGACTAGAACCCGGTGTGCCGGCGCCGCAAGGTGGAGGATTAGCCTATTGAGCCACGGCGCCGGCTCTCTCTCTCTTTTTCATAAACACAATTACACACAACTACCTTCTCACACCGGTGTCAGTACTTTCATCTTCATTCCCAGTAATCACTTCATTGCAACACAGAAATCATACCTTCTACCATATTTAACCTCTATTGTGGCCAAGCAAATATTCTGAGGTCTACCTTTATTTCCTAAATAGATAACTAAATTACATAATCTGAAAACACCATCAGTGGTGGGCTTTTGGTGTAGCAGTGAAGAGGCTACTTGAGATACCGGCATCCCATATTACAGTGCCTGGCTTCAGTCCTACTTGCTTTGCTTCCCAAACTGCTTCCTGCTAGTGCACACTCTGGGAGGCAGCAGGTGATGGCTCAAGTAGTTGGGTCCCTGCCACTCATGTGTTGGCGACCTGTTTTGACCTCTTCACTCCCAGCTTCTGTCTGGTCTAGCCCCAGCTGTTGCAGGCATTCGGAGGAGTGAACCAGTTACTTAGAAGGTCTCTCTCTCAAAGGGCTCTCTCTCTCCTCTTTATAAACTAACTAAACATAAAAATCAAACTCCTCACCACTATTTCCTTTACTTATGAATTATCAATTGCAAATTCCCATTCAATTATAACGTGTCTTCTGTTTGATTCAGAGTTCTGGCATTAAGCAGCACTCTGTTAACAGACAATTTAGTGGCAGACATCAAATGAAGAGACTGTTTACAGGGGTGTGGGCAGAATTAAAGAAACCAACAAGAAAAGATGAGGCATTTCGGACTAACAATGGAGGGGGACTGCCATCACCCATAAATCTGAGGAACTGTGTGTGGGGAGCAACTGGGAGCAACTCGGACTAGACTAAGTTACTGGAATTAAGACTTATTCTATGCATCTGCTCTCCCACAATATGGCGCTGAGAAGGGAGAAGCAGCTTCTACACAGCTGCCTCCAGTTCAACCAATAAACAGCAGGACCTGCTCCTGATTGGAGGAGAGCAGCGTACTCGGCGTGTGGGTAGCAGAGTTGGGATTGGTGGAAGAGGACTATAAAGGAGGAGAGAGACAACATGCACCAGGAACATCTAAGGGGAACATCTATCTGAAGGAACACCTGTGCAGCCCCCGAGAGAGCCGGCCGGTGGTGTGCCACTCCCCCGCGGAAGTGGGGAATGTGGCAGGGGGAACCACCCTTCCACGGAGGTGGAAGGGTCGGTAGCCAACCTGGGAAGAACCAGCAGCAAACCCGGGGAGGGCCGAGCAGATGAAAGAACAGCGCAGGGTCCTGTGTCGTTCCTCCACGAAGAGGGGGAGCGACACTGTGCAGCACTGATGTTTTATTAGGGTTCAGTGAGGGCTGGAGCCACAGAGGATGGACTGTCAGATGGATACTGCGGTGACTGTTCCTCGCCACCGCCGGAGAATTAGGCAGGCTGCCTGCAGCTTGCCTTGATCGAGGAGGGGAAGTGTGCCACCCGCCACTCAGCCTCCCCAAACCCGGGGGACAATCAGGAGCAGTGTGGAGCCCAGTCGAAGCAGGGTCTCACTTTATTGTAAAAGGGAGGTGTATATATAGCTGAGGTACAGAGCGAATGGTACAGAGTGGATGAACGGATGCGGGCAAGGGGTGGGGTGATGTGATGCCAAAGTGTCTTAGCCACTCCTATTATACCACCTTAATGATCCGTAGGCAGAAGCGCCCTGGGGCTGGGGTGTTTGCCACCAGGGATTTGAAACTTACAGACAGGTTTTCAAATTCGAGGCAGGCTCAGGAAGTTCCTCTAGACCTCTCCGGATTCAGCTTCCCCCACAGGATCTACAATTATGGGAGGACATAGTCATTTCCAGACCTAGAAAACCAAAGCTGACAGAGTGGGGAAAAAATTCCTCCGAACACCTTTGTCATCATATGATCCCCAGCAGGGCTTCCAATTAGCCAAATCCAAAAGGAAGGCAGAGGGCAAGGGAGGCAGATTATGCAATGCAGAGTGACCCGCTTCCTGGGGTGCAGAGCAGAGAAGGTGGAGAATGTTCAGTAAAGACAAAAAAAGGAGAAAAAACAGCCAGCACAAACACCTCCCTTAGTCCTTAGATCTCTAGCGTCAGTAGTGGCCTCGGTCCAGCAAAACCCTACTGATTGTGTCTTCATTCACTCATTCTTTCAACAAGGATTCAACAGCCATGTTATTAAATTATGAGACATATAAATAAGCTTAAATAAAGAACAAGCTTTTCACTTATAAGGAATAGATAACTTAGGTACATGAAAAAACATGGGAGCATGACTCATTCTGCTGTGAGTCCTGTATCATAAAATTAAATTTAATAAATACATGTCAGTGTTGTCCCCTATTTTGTATCTGAACTTTGCCATGGATCACATTTCGGTCAATGATGAAAACCTACATTTCCGTAATATTTTAGATTTCCATGTGGAACTAATTAATCTTAAAAAGCTTCTGTTGAGGGCTGGCGCTGTGGCACAGCAGGTTAACGCCCTGGCCTGGAATGCTGGCATCCCATATGGAGACCGGTTTGAGACCCGGCTGCTCCTCTTCCAACCCAGCTCTCTGCTATGGCCTGGGAAAAACAGTAGAAGATGGCCCAAGTCCTTGGGCCCCTGCACCCACGTGGGAGACCTGGAAGAAGCTCCTGGCTCCTGGCTTTGGATCGGTGCAGCTCCGGCCATTGCGGCCATCTGGGGAGTGAACCAGCAGAGAGGAAGACCTCTCTCTCTCTCTGCCTCTCCTCTCTGTGTAACTCTGACTTTCAAATAAATAAATAAATAAATCTTTAAAAAAAGAATAAAAAAAAGCTCTGTTAACAAGTAGGATTGCAGGTTCTTGAGGGTAAACTTCTTTCTGGAACTTGACAATCCCTTATTAGTGTGTGTATGTGTAAGTGTACACACACAAATACTGAGAGACAGAGAGAAAGAGAAGGAGAAAAGTAAACAGATTCCATTAGAATAACTCCCCCTTCAAATTGTGTAATTACTGGGCCTGGGCTGGGCAGGACTAAACTAAAGTTTGGAGCTAGAAGCTCAGTCCAGGTCTTCTATGTGGGTGGCAGGAACATTTACATAAGCCATCATTACTGCCTCCCAGGGTCTGCAATAGCAGAAACTTGAAAGAGCTGGAGTTAGGAATCAAACTTAAGAACTCTGGTATGGGATTTGGGTGTCTTAACTATTAGGGCAAACATCCCTAGACTATACTCTAAAAACTCTATCATTGTGTTGAGCTGGAAGACCAGAAACAAAGTCCCCAATGCTACTTAAGCTTAGCCCTCCACAGAAAAAATAAGTTCATTAAGCTCTGGCTTAATATTTTGGGTTTACTTTAAGTTCAGTGGGAGGAAAAGCTACTGGAAGCATGTTTTTGCTTATTTGACAAAACTTTTACAGATGACATCTGTGATGTTCCTTATATCAGCAGTCATATAAATTCATAGAAGAGTTTCTCTGAAAATGAAATCCTTGGTCTTATTTCCCTATTAGCCATGACTGCTAGAGCAATAATATTAATGGCAGTTTCTACAACATTGCTACCATAAAATGGATTCTCCCTTCGTTTTAATATTTACTTATAATGATCTATTTTGTATGTTTGAAAACCATGTCACTTCAAATTCTTTTGGGAAGAAAGTGGAATACAAACTCAGAGTTATTATTCATCACTAGATTGATATTAAGCCAAATAACAATGCAGTAATCAAATAACCATATAATACAAAAGTGTGCATAAGCATGTGTTCATATGTATATGTATAGATAGATAACTATGTATGCTTGAGTATATGTAGGTAGGCTATATATATATATATATATATCTGTACCTGTATCAATACATATTCAAACAATATATCACAAAGAAAAAAGGCTGAAGTGAGTGAAAAAGATAATTCTTAAAGTGAGTTGCAGTAGAAAACTCAGAAAGTATCAATGAAAGAAGTTAAGGCTTCATTCATTAATTTATCATTTTCACAAACATGATTTAAATTCTTTGGGTTAGATGACTCAAACTTTCATTAGGCAATACCTCTCTCCTAAGTAACTTTCAAGCCAGTGGGCATATTCCGTCCATATGATGGATAAGAAAATTTCTGATAGGAATTTGTTATTGTCGCTCCCCGTCTTCATGGGGGAACGACACTAAACCCTGCCTAGGCTTCATATCCGAGTCACGGCGCCATTATGTCGCTCCCCCTCTTCGTGGAGGAATGACACAGGACCCTGCGCTGTTCTTTTGTCTGCTCGGCCCTCCCCGGGTTTGCTGCTGGTTCTTCCCAGGTTGGCTACCGACCCTTCCACCTCCGTGGAAGGGCGGTTCCCCCTAGCCACTTTCCCCACTTCCGCGGGGGAGCGGCACACCACCGGCCGGCTCTCTCGGGGGCTGCACAGGTGTTCCTTCAGATAGATGTTCCCCCAAGATGTTCCTGGTGCATGTTGTCTCTCTCTTCCTATATAGTCCTCTTCCACCAATTCCAACTCTGCTACCCACACGCCGAGTATGCTGCTCTCCTCCAATCAGGAGCAGGTCCTACAGTTTATTGGTTGAACTGGAGGCAGCTGTGTAGAAGCTGCTTCTCCCTTCTCAGCGCCATATTGTGGGAGAGCAGATGCATAGAATAAGTCTTAATTCCAGTAACTTAGTCTAGTCCGAGTTGCTCCCAGTTGCTCCCCACAGTTATAAGGGGATCCTCTAGATTCTAACGAGAGTCCAGAGTAGGTGGAATTTAGAAAGGCAGAATTTAGAAAGGCATAAGACCATGTTATGCAAGAGGTGCCATCAGAACACTTGTGTAGACCAGGAGACTGAGTGGTAGCATTGAAGAACAAGCATGCTCATCTGACTAGAAGAAACTGTTCATAGAAGGCTCTGACTCCAAAAAGAAATACATACATGGTGCTAAAGTAATTTCTCTGAGCTATTTCCTTTTTGTCATTTTTCTGTCAATTTTCACTTATAATTCCTAGATTTACATGTGACTCAAAAGTAATTCCTAGAATAACCACATAGTAGATTGACTGCAATATGTCCCAAATTTTCCACCTCTTCCTGAACTTATGCAGTGTGAATATATGTAGCTTACTATGGTCGAAATGTCTGTTTGCCCCCAAAATTCATGTTGTAATTCTGCCCCATAAGGTGACGGTATCAGCAGGTGGGACCTTTCAGGAGGTGATCAGGTCATGAAGGTAGAGCTTTCATAAATGGGACTAGTATCCTTATAAAAAGAGGTTTGAGGGAGTTTAGTGGCCCTTTCCACCATGCAAGAACAGAGCAAAACAGATGCCATATATGAGTCGGAAAACAGGCCTCCAGCAGACATT